>NC_134457.1:157411651-157509151 GCF_047948215.1 Lycorma delicatula | reverse complement strand
CTAGAAAATTAATTAAAAATTTTATAATAAAAAAAATTAATCGTTGGTCAGCTCTTAACTTTGATAAATTATTTTTTTTAAATATTTAATAAACTAATATTAATACAATAATTTTTTTAAAAAATAGTACTAATGGGGAAAAATTTCACAAATAGTTGAATTTTTAATTTGTTCGTAAATGTGAAATGTTTCTTAATATTTAGAAGGAATTCTTTTAAAAAGTGACATGCAATTATTTTATTTTCTTTCCTAATATGTACATTGCAATCTGTTCAACTAATGAACGATAAGTAACCACGTAGTCGGCCCAATGAAATGAAGGTAAATTTATGACATGCAAATGAGGTGTAGTCTTGTACAGACTCAGGTCGACCATTCCTGAGACATGTGGTTACTTGAATCCAAACCACAATGTACATCGGTATCCACTGTATAGTATTCAAAACTGTATAAAAAGTAACTAAATTTTACATGTAATTTAAAAAAAATATTCTATCGTAAATTCTAGGCAAACTGAAAACTCCAAAGTCGGTACCAGGGAAGGCCTTAAGAATTCTAAGGCTTTAAAACCTTAAAATTCTAGAGAACTTGAAAATTGCCAATAACCTTCTAGGGTACTAGGAAGGATGTTTGAAAAATATCATAAACAAGTGCCATGAACTGACGCCAAACAAATTGAATTCACAATGTCTCATGATCGAATTGCCAGATTATAATCAAATAAAAATCAAAATAAAATTTTAACTCTTCTATAAATTCCATTTGTCACACTTTTACCCGTCTATCGTGGAACGAAATTTCACTTGATGCCGAAAATGTTACTTTCAGAAAATGTTGATGTTTGGTTATAAATTAAAATGTAAATTAAAGATGTGCCTAATTTTTATATTGAATAACATTGAGGACAAAAATCTATTTAAAAACGAAATGAAATCTTTTTAATTTTGATTATGTTTGGTTGACATTTGGCTTGGAATTTAGTTAAAATACGAATTTAAAATGAACGTGTATTTACCTATTATGAGTAGGGTAAACCCACCGGGTTAGTCCAGAGGTGAACTCGTCTTCGCAAGTAGCTAATTTCGAAGTCGAGAGTTATAAGGTTCAAATCGTAATGACTGCCAATTATGATTTCATTAATAAAGTTAGTTAATTAAATCAAATTAATCTGATAGATTTTCTTTTTTTCAGAAAGAACGATTCATAGTAAACAGTAAATATCGATATAATTGTATGATGTAATACCATTTACAATGATAAGTCACACTGATCATTTCTCCAAATTATTCCACTCTGACCCATTTATTTATATAGTTCATTTATAAATAATATCTTCAAAAATTCATATTTCATTATTAATACAAACCTTAACTCACTACAAACATTTACTAGTGCGTTTAGTATTAATAAAGGAAATAAAACATTTTAAGAATTACAATTTTTTATGAGTAATAATTACAAAAAAAATGAAGTTTATAGGCAAAATCTTGTGGTCATATTTAGATTCTGCATTAAAAAACACATAAGAAAATACCAGAATGTTTATATTATACCAACACTTCTAGACCAGCGTTGTTAATATGTATATTAAGCATGTGTAAATAAAAATTTGTAATTAATTGATCGTAAAAGTGTTAAAATATTGCAATCTTTTTTAAATGAAAAAGAATTCGCTTATTTTAGAAAATATAACAATACTGATATTTATTCTATTCTATCTATTTTGTTTACGTGTTATCATAAACAACATTTGTAATGCTTATCAAATATGTTTTATAGAGAATTCCTTAAGTAAATAATTCCCGTAACTAAATTAACTTTAAACGACTCTCACTCTTATTCTGTTTAGCCTTCAGAACCACCGTAAGGTATTACTTCAGAGGATGAATGAGAATGATGTGTATGAATGTAAATGAAGTATAATCTTGCACAGTCTCAGGTACACGATAATTGAGATGTGTGGTTAATTGAAACCCAACCATCAAACAAAACCGGTATCCGCAACCTAGTATTCAAATCCGTATAAAAGTAACTTCTTTACTAGGATCTGAACCTTAGAACTGTTGACTTCGAAATTAGATGATTTGCGATTACGAGTTCACCATTAGACCGACTAGACTGGGTAACTTTAGAGACTGCAATGAAATTGTTTTTGAATAGTTAATATTATTTCTAAAATTTTTCATTAATTTAGAAAAAAATTATGTTTAGTTTAAAATAGTAATCTTTTATGAAATCAAACCATTGATAAAATTTAATTTTAGCTTTATTTATTCGTCGCTTACAACGTATGTCCAAATTTATTGACTTTTACTTTTAATAAAAATTAAAAGAATAATATCCTACGAATAATGAAAACTGGATTCGAAATTATTGGGATGGTAATAGATTATGATGACTGTTATGATGACTCATCGATATGTTACGATAAAAAATTTGCCAAATGTAATATGTTAAAAAATAAGCCAGTTTGTTATTATACTGTCTTGATCAAAATTTATTTCTCTTCTTGCTCTCTTAGGGTATATTTACATAAAAAATGTATCAAGTTTTATTTATATTATCTTTCTTTTCCTCAGTATAATTTCTACATATTGAGTATCGCGCCTGGGAAAATTACAAATGCCTTATATAATCGGGTTCTTAGTTACTGTTTACTGGCTTTGTAGACACGTATTAGATGGTGTTGAAAGATATTACACTTTAGTTTGAGCTGTAATTTTTGTGAAAAACTATAAAATCATAAAATATAACCGAATTGCGTTTGTAAAGAAGTGGTAAATTTAGACTTTCGTCTGGAACGTTGGATTTGAATCCCGGTCAGGCATTGAATTTTTTTTCAATGCAAAGTTTCCACACCATATTTCCACGCACAACCTTTAAGAATATGAGGTAAGTTATAAATTATTTTATTAAAAAGTCATTTAACAAATAGAAACATGTCAATATTTTTGTAACTTCATTTACATTTTTTTAATTTACAATTTTTAAACAACTTGTTTCGATAAAACATAAAAAATATACCTATTTGACATATGTTGCAATATACAACGCGTTCGGAAAGTTGCTGTGCCGTATGTTTTAGAATTATGCAGTGCATTCTGTTCTTACGGCGTTAGGTTGGTTGTCCTGTGGTTAGTTGGGCGTTGCTCAGTAATAAATAAAGACATCAGTTGTTGAATTGTGATTGAAATTGCTTCGTTTCCTTTCGTTTGTCGGAATCAGTGGTTGTGAAAAACGTAATAGTTCATTCGATAGAGGATCACATTTTTTTTAAGGTGACAGTTTACTGATTTAGTGAAACAAAATTTTTTTAAGTTTCCGACTGATTCTGTTCTTCACCGCAATGCAGTTTGAATTCTTATCGAAAACAATCTGGCAACAGCGTCTGTTGAAGCTGCTGATCGAAGTGGAAGACAACCTAAACTAAACGTACAGATATTTACGATGCTTAACGTGCTTGATATTTTGGATGTTGTAGCCGAACATCCATCAAAGTCAACGCGTAAGTTAGCACAGCAGCAAGATGTCGGACTCGCTACTGCACATAAGGCTGTGAGAAAAGAACTGAAATTTTTCCCCTACAAAGTAATGTGTGTTAAAGAACTGAAACCTACTGATCATGCCAAAACCAAATTATTGTCAATTGTTTTAACAGTTTATTAACCAAAATTCTGTAGATGTTTTCGACATTACGTTTTTTTCAGATGGAGGTTTGTTAATTTATAAAATGCATCGACTGTGGTCGACAACTAACCACCACGAATTGTACGTACAATTTTTACATGAAGCGAAAATTGGAGTCTGGATCGGTGCGAGTAGAATGCTCACACCGACCCAGTAGAATGGTCGGTGTGTCCAATTGTTTTTGAAAATATAGTTAATAGTGAACGTTATTTTGTTGTTTTAATAAAACTCGTTAGCCAGTTAACAGAAGTGGAAATCAATCACGGTTGGTTCCAACAAGCTGGCACCACAGCTCACACAAGTAAATGACTTTTTTACGAAATCTCTTTTGTGAACGAATATTTTGAGGGGTTTGTGGCCTGCTCGATCGCCCGATCTGACTTTCTCAGATTACTTTCTACGGGGGGGGGAAAATATCAAAATGAAAATACAAAGTAATAATTAAAAAAGTCTCGTCATTACATTTCCATAATTCCAGTGCACAGCAACTTTACAAACGAACGTACTGTATAACATTTAAAAAAAAATAATTTATCTTACTAAACTTTAGATTGTTTCATCCATAACTTTACAAAATGTATCGGTTATCAGTTTCATAATGGAAATTAAAAATATGTGATTTTTCATAATATTAAATCAAATCTCAGTAAAATAAAAAAAAAGATTTTGTTTAAAATATAATAAAATAAAAATATTTTTGTTTCGATTCTAGAGTTTTGTTACATTTACTTGATTCGTATATATTGTACTCGATCCTCTCATATCGAGTAGTCATGATAACCTAAACCTGAATATCCTTTAAAACAAATGCACCTTTATAAGCAATTCTTAATACTTGTATCATTTGACAGTGACTGTACGTAATTTGTGAGTGTGCTGTACTGCTGAAGGGCTAATCATTTGAGTAGTTTATTGTATATCAAATTGCTTACGTTGCCGCAGACTTGAATGAAATTAATTCACGTACATGTTTGTAATTTTTTCTTCACTGATAAGCTCTTTCTTTTTAACCAGCTATTCCCAAACGGTTGTATTTTTTAAAGCGAAAATTAATTTCTATGAAAAATTATTCGATTTTATTCATCGACGGTTTTATTTTGAAAACGACCAACGTTTGCTGAAGCAACCGAAAAGGACTAAATGTAAAGACCGTTACTAAATTTTAAGTAAAAGCGCTTGAAAATGTCTTTTACAAAAAAAAAATTATAGTAAAAGTCAGTTTCAATTATTGTAAAAAAACAGACAATAAAAAATTATATAAAAGAAAACCATTAATAAATTAATTTTTTTGTTGTTGTTGATTAAACGAGTTTAAATAACGCATAAAAACATGGTTTAATTTGGTACTAAACGTGACTACGATAGTTTATTTATTTTATTGTAACGGTTTGAAGTCAGGAGTTTTCTTATGTTAATCGAACTATAATCGGTTAAAACATTTAAATCTAATGTATTTACTTTAAAGCTCTGAACGAGTACAGTATTTAAGTACGTATTTAACAATGCTATAAGTTAAACTCTTTTAAATAAAACAGGTGTAATGTGTTATTTAGAAAGAAAAATATGTAGGTTGAAAACGAATGTGTGTGTGTGTTTGCATGTGAGCATGCACGCACGCGTGTATGTAAGAGTGAGAGACAGTTATGTATGGAAGTGGTATGTAACTTTTCTTTTTGCGCCTACTGTACTATAAGTATTTTAATATTATTTGCTAAACCTAACCTACACATTCGATAAATGTGATAAATTGATTTTTGTACGTCGAAGAAGATTACCATGAATTTTTGAACTTCGATAAAAATGGATAGCGTTGCAGCTACAAAGTATAAATTTCATTTAATATAATAACAATAATTTTTTTTTTTGTCTTCAGTCATTTGACTGGTTTGATGCAGCTCTCCAAGATTTCCTATCTAGTGCTAGTCGTTTCATTTCAGTATACCCTCTACATCCTACATCCCTAACAATTTGTTTTACATATTCCAAACTTGGCCTGCCTACACAATTTTTCCCTTCTACCTGCCCTTCCAATATTAAAGCGACTATTCCAGGATGCCTTAGTATGTGGCCTATAAGACTCTCTCTTCTTTTAACTATATTTTTCCAAATGCTTTTTACTTCATCTATTTGTCGCAATACCTCTTCATTTGTCACTTTATCCACCCATCTGATTTTTAACATTCTCCTATAGCACCACATTTCAAAAGCTTCTAATCTTTTCTTCTCAGATACTCCGATCGTCCAAGTTTCACTTCCATATAAAGCGACACTCCAAACATACACTTTTAAAAATCTTTTCCTGACATTTAAATTAATTTTTGATGTAAACAAATTATATTTCTTACTGAAGGCTCGTTTAGCTTGTGCTATTCGGCATTTTATATCGCTCCTGCTTCGTCCATCTTTAGTAATTCTACTTCCAAAATAACAAAATTCTTCTACCTCCATAATCTTTTCTCCTCCTATTTTCACATTCAGTGGTCCATCTTTGTTATTTCTACTACATTTCAGTACTTTTGTTTTGTTCTTGTTTATTTTCATGCGATAGTTCTTGCGTAGGACTTCATCTATGCCGTTCATTGTTTCTTCTAAATCCTTTTTACTCTCGGCTAGAATTACTATATCATCAGCAAATCGTAGCATCTTTATCTTTTCACCTTGTACTGTTACTCCGAATCTAAATTGTTCTTTAACATCATTAACTGCTAGTTCCATGTAAAGATTAAAAAGTAACGGAGATAGGGAACATCCTTGTCCCTTTCTTATTACGGCTTCTTTCTTATGTTCTTCAATTGTTACTGTTGCTGTTTGGTTCCTTTTCATGTTAGCAATTGTTCTTCTATCTCTGTATTTGAACCCTAATTTTTTAAAATGCTGAACATTTTATTCCAGTCTACGTTATCGAATGCCTTTTCTAGGTCTATAAACGCCAAGTATGTTGGTTTGTTTTTCTTTAATCTTCCTTCTACTATTAATCTGAGGCCTAAAATTGCTGCCCTTGTCCCTATACTTCTCCTGAAACCAAATTGGTCTTCTCCTAACACTTCTTCCACTCTCCTCTCAATTCTTCTATATAGAGTTCTAGTTAAGATTTTTGATGTATGACTAGTTAAACTAATTGTTCTGTATTCTTCACATTTATCTGCCCCTGCTTTCTTTGGTATCATGACTATAACACTTTTTTTGAAGTCTGACGGAAATTCCCCTTTTTCATAAATATTACACACCAGTTTGTAGAATCTATCAATCGCTTCCTCACCTGCACTGCGCAGTAATTCTATAGGTATTCCGTCTATTCCAGGAGCCTTTCTGCCATTTAAATCTTTTAATGCTCTCTTAAATTCAGATCTCAGTATTGTTTCTCCCATTTCATCCTCCTCAACTTCCTCTTCTTCCTCTATAACACCATTTTCTAATTCATTTCCTCCGTATAACTCTTCAATATATTCCACGCATCTATCGACTTTACCTTTTGTATTATATATTGGTGTACCATCTCTGTTTAACACATTATTAGATTTTAATTTATGTACCCCAAAATTTTCCTTTACTTTCCTGTATGCTCCGTCTATTCTTATAATCCACTCTTCTTTCACCAGTTTGCACTTCCTGTTTATAGCATTTCTTAATTGCCGATAGTTCCTTTTACTTTCTTCATCACTAGCATTCTTATATTTTCTACGTTCATCCATCAGCTGCAATATATCGTCTGATTTAAGCTGATTTAAGAATTTCCTTTTTTAACATTCTCCCATTCTTCTTATACATTTTCTACCTTATATTTTTTACCCAGACCTCTTGCGATGTCCTCCTCAAAAATCTTCTTTACCTCCTCTTCCTCAAGCTTCTCTAAATTCCACTGATTCATCTGACACCTTTTCTTCAGGTTTTTAAACCCCAATCTACATTTCATTATCACCAAATTATGGTCGCTATCAATGTCTGCTCCAGGGTAAGTTTTGCAGTCAACGAGTTGATTTCTAAATCTTTGCTTAACCATGATATAATCTATCTGATACCTTGCAGTATCGCCTGGCTTTTTCCAAGTGTATATTCTTCTATTATGATTTTTAAATTGGGTGTTGGCAATTACTAAATTATACTTCGTGCAAAACTCTATAAGTCGGTCCCCTCTTTCATTCCTTTTGCCCAGCCCGTATTCACCCACTATATTTCCTTCCTTGCCTTTTCCAATGCTTGCATTCCAATCTCCAACTATTATTAAATTTTCATCTCCTTTTACGTGTTTAATTGTTTCATCAATCTCTTCGTAAACACACTCTACCTCATCATCATCATCATAGGCGCTTGTAGGCATATAGACGTTAACAATCGTTGTCGGTTTAGGTTTTGATTTTATCCTTATTAAAATGATTCTATCGCTATGCGTTTTAAAATACTCTACTCTCTTCCCTATCTTCTTGTTCATTACGAAACCTACTCCTGCCTGCCCATTATTTGAAGCTGAGTTAATTACTCTAAAATCACCTGACCAAAAGTCGCCTTCCTCTTCCCACCTTACCTCACTAATTCCTACTACATTCACATTTATCCTATCCATTTCCCTTTTTAAATTTTCTAGCCTACCAATCTTTTTTAAGCTTCTAACATTCCACGCTCCGACTCGTAGAATGTTATTTTTTAATTTTCTAGTGACCCCCTTCCTTAGTAGTTCCCACCCGGAGATCCGAACGGGGGACTAGTTTACCTCCGGAATATTTTACCAAGGAAGGCGCCTCCATCATTGCTATATGAAAATGCAGAGAGCCACATTTTCTTGGAAAAAAAAGCAGCTGTAGTTTTCCATTGCTTTCAGCTGCGCAGTACTCAGAGGACTGAGTGATGTTGATATGGCCGTTTAAGTCATTGTGACTCACGACCCTAACAACTACTGAAAGAGCTGCTGCCCTCTTTCAGGGATCATTCCTTAGTCTGGCTGTCAACAGATACCTCTCCGATATGGTTGCACCTTCGGTCCAGCTACTCTGTATCCCTGAGCACTCAAGCCCCCTCACCAACGGCAAGGTCTCATGATTCATAGAGGAGGATAACAATAATAATTATTATTTATTATGCCTTTAAAAATAAAGTATATATATATAATCTGTATTTGAATAACCTATACTTTCAATTACCTTTTTTTTATTATTAATTGTTTTATTTAACTGGCCTTAAATCTTGCCTGCCATTTTATAAATGTTATTTCTTAGTTATTCCCAACCCTCTTGTTACGCTTATAAATTTCATTTTCTTATTTTGCTTAGATATTTTTTTAATCAAAAATAAATCTATCTAATAATCGATCTCATTAATTGCTGTAATTGGGCGTCTGTCTGTAATTCTGAGCTTAAATAAATAAATAAATTACAATTATTTATTACAATTTTAATTACATTATATTATATATTATAATAATAATTGTGTACTGTTACCGCCTAACCGCGAGTTAATTACATTAAAAAATGTGAATTTGTGTAATGAACGTGTATGTATGTTCGAGGAGTAACATTGAGAGGTTATAGAATATTTTGCTTTTAATCTTTATAAAGTGAGGAAATTTGTCTTTTTATCGGGTTTTTAAAATGCCTTATTACCATTTCCGATCCAAATAATCCTGGCCGTCAGGTTACAATTTTCTTTTCTCTTATAGTGAATATATTACTTAGTTTTTTTTTCTATTATATGTTGACACGATGTTTAAGAAGTAAAATTAAAACGCCAGTTTTTCCCCATAATTTTTTTTCTCGTCAAATTATAACTTTCTATTTGTTTCTGACGTATAAAAGAAGTAACCTAATTAGGTTCTCAGCTTGTCAGGTCTTATAATCTCATCTAAAGGATTGTTAATTTATTCAACTTCTATAAGAAGTGAAATGAAAAGTCAACTTTGCGCAATTTATTAGTTGTACGAATTAGTTAAAAGAATCACAAACTTGTCATTTTTTGTTATTTTGCTGTTTTTAAGCCTTCATTACAGATAAAAAGTGTTAAAGTATCTTTTTATGTAATACTGGGGTCGATAAAAAATGTAAATAGAATTACTTTCTTGAACATAATTAAGTAATTTATGTAAAATAAGTGTTTGTTAGATAATATATATATATATGAAAAGCTGTTTTTTGTAAATGACCTGATATCAGTTATCTTGTTTTCATTGTATGTATGACTGTATCAAAACCACTCATAAATAACAGGATTATTACTGCACTCAAGTTAATACTCCAGTGTGATGGTGCAACTAATGTGTTGCAACATTTCATAATTTCTTCCTTTTTTACGTGTACATTAATTTTTTGTTGTTTTGTTTTCATGAATTCAAAATTTGAATTATGACCTGTATTTTTGTACATAAATTGTTTTGTAGAATATAAATTATATTATTTTAGTTTCTTTTTTATTTTTTTTTATTAACTCATTTTTATATTTATTCTTAAAATTTATAGTTATAAAAAAAAATTAAACAATTTTTTTTTGTTTACAACAAACGACTCTCACAAATAACCATTTTGAAACATACCAAAACTAATTTTATTCTCTTGTTTCTACAATCTCGAGTGCAAAATTACCAAAACATATTATGCTTAAATATATTTAATACTACTGCAAAAAATTGAAATATTTTTTAATATTTTATGATTCTTTGATTAAAGTATTATCTTTTTAACCAAGTCTTCTTTGAAGATAATATTCATGTTAAGTCGATTAAAATCAGATCGTTTTGTTATTTCCGTATTTATTTTGATGTATTAAATTTTCATTGGATCAAATAAAATCTATAAATGATCTGCTTGTCTGAATGTTGTTGTTGAATGAATGATTTGACGAGAAATGTAGTCTATTTTTTCTGATCAGGCCAGCAAAGAACCACGCAAATATCATTTCAATTCCTTCTGTTCTGATTTTTCCTCTTTCTCTTCCAGAATTCTTTCGTTCTTTCACTATGCTGTGTTTTTCGTTCTTCTGTCAAGCACACGCACTCTCTTTACTTTTTTACATTCACAAAAATCTCTATTCTGCGGACATTTTCTCTAAATTTTTTCTATATTGAAAATATTTTATTGCTATATTTGCTATATTAAGTCTTCATTTATCTTTTATCTATAGGGGCGGATTTTTATATTTGAAAAATATATCAAAGGTTTTTTTGTTCAATCTATTTGAATCCATTCGAATCGTATGCCTACATAATTTTATCTTCATTTTCGAATCGTGGTTTTTAAATTTTCAAAAGTTTTATCTTTCTTTTCCTTATAGTTTTCTTTAATTTTATAAACTTCTTTATTTGACTTTATTCTGTATCCATCTTTCATTTTTCTTTGGCCACAAATCGTTTTTAAAATTTTTTTCAGTTAATAAAAATAATTCTAGATTTGTTATATTAGAGGTTTCTATCTCACAGAGGATTACTGGTTTCAATGCTGTATTATAGTGTTTCAATTTTACATTTATGGATAAATTGTTCTTGCTGTACATATTTTTAGTTGAAAATTTCAATCTCTCAAAAACTGTTTTTCTGTTTTGAAATGTTTTATCCAAACTATTTGAGATTATTATTTCAGTTAAATATTTAAATTTACCTGTTTATTTAATTTTTCCAAATTGATTTTTGTAAATTTCTTGTTTTGTTTAGAGTTTGTCATTATTTCTGTTTTAGAAAAGAAGATTTGTAAACGAGTTTTTTCGGTAATTATTTTAAAATTTTCAACGGGAAATTTCTCTTTTTCTGAATTCGCCAGAAAAGACAAATCATCTGCGAAAGTTAAACAATTTACTCTTATTTTTCCGTTTCCTACCTCGATTCCAAAAGCAGTTTTGTTAACATTCCAAAATGTTTTATCTAATACCATGTTAAAGAGTATAAGGGAAAGGCCATCAATGTATCAGACCTGTTTTAATTTTGAAAGAAATTCAAGATCGTTGAATTTGGTTAAAAATGTTTTTTTTTTTAAACTTGTTTGTTAGATTTCATTTTATTAAATTTATAGTTTTCTGATCAAAAAAATAAATATAGTTTCTTTTAAATATAAAAAAAAAAATTATGTTTGAAAATTGTGTTTTTGTATCTGTGGAATTATGAAAGTAAAAAGTGCGTGATGGAGTTTAGTGTAAAGAGTAGGAAAGCTGTGCCTAAGGAAATCTTACTAAGATGTAGACTAATCTTAAATAGGAATTATCGAGAGAGCAACTTAAAACTGAATTAAGTCGACTTGAACTACAGTTATTTGAGTGCTACCATTAACGCTGCTACTGGCTCTGTGCTACATGCGCCACTGTTGATTGTGTATATCACTTATTCTCGCCTATTGTTGTCAATGCTGTCCATGTTCAGTCTAGTATAGTTTCGTACTTTGCAGTTGTGTTTTTCCAAATTGCCGATCTCCGTGACAGACTGGTAGCGTCTCGGTCTTTCATCCTGAGATCCCGAAATCAAATCATGTCAGACATGGTATTTTTCATATGCTAAAAAAATCCATTTCCATATCCCACGCACAACCTTCAAGCTTATTAGGCGATATCATCAAGCAAAAAAGAGAAAATGCCTTAGGCCTATTCGGTCGAAGAAGGGCTGCTGTAGTGAAAACTTATGTACGTTCTGGTTTTCTTAAGAAATGCTTTAAATATTCCCGGAAAAACTTTCATAGCTCAGTATTTCAGTAAAGAGTAGCATGAACGATTTGGTTAAAAAATTGCGTACGACGTTGTCGGTTTCAAACGCAAAACGAAACATGCAATTTTTCTGTGGCTTCAGAGGCCATAACTGATATGCAAAGAAGAATTCTTTCTTCTATCTTTCATGCTAATCAGAGAAAATCTATATTTAAGTTATCACTACAAAATGGTGTAACATACACATCTTGCTGTAAGATTCTTCTTTATTTTAATATGAAACAATATCGTGTAACGATTTTGCTAAATTTAAGAAAAAAACCGAAAATTCATAATTAATGCGACTGGCTACTCTAGAACATTGCCAATGGGTACATAGAGCTTATACTGTATTTTAAATCATAAAAAACATAATATACAGACAAGGAACTGTTTCATTTATCTGGATGTGTTAATTCGAAAAATACAAGGTATTGAATGACTGAAAATCTTCACCACATTTTTGAACGTTCACTTAACGATTAGAAAATCGGTGTTTGTGTGCTGTTTTTTTGGTAATATTATTATGGGGACAATATTTTTTTACCGAACTATTAATACAGAAGTGTATCGTATAATCTTGGAAGAATTCTATGCTGAAATAGAGTGCGGCTTCTTTTAACAAGACGAAACGACGAGTCACGCATCAAACGATTCACTAGCACGCATTCATGATGCTTTTACAGAAGAACAAACTCCCAGAAAAGGGCTGTGGATTCAGCATTCCCCAAATTTGTTTAGTTGTGATTTTTCCTGCGGCGTTATTTGAAGGGTAGAGTTAACGGATCATATTCCCACACTATCGATGAATTTCCCCACACTGGATGAATGCGAATATTTATAAGGAAATCGATGGCATTGACAATACAATTTGGGGCATGTGACTTTCAATATGATTATTCATGCATACAAGTGCATCGCTGCGCTAATCTTTGAAGAAATAAGACAACATGTAAAAATAAGACAACAACATTTAAAAAAAACAACATATGTTTTAATAAGACAAGATTTTTGTAAAAATAAGGCAAATATGTAAAACTTCACTAATTTAAATAAAGAATTAATTTTTTTTGTGCAATTTATTTTTTTTTACAAATAATTTCATTTTTAATTCCATTCATAAAATGTTACGTGTCTCAACTGTGTTTAGTCTGCAGCGGTTTGGCTTTAAGCTGCTCACATTGAATGTTAAAAATGGTAAAATAGTTTAAGTATTTTTTGTTATTGGCTCTTTTTTGTAAATAGGCAGCAATTATTACATAGATCTAAGCATGTCTTTTGTAGTTGAAATTGTTAGAATTATTTGACATACAAAGATCAACAGGGATTCTTACCAATTCGAGTTACTATTAACTGTTTTAATTTTATCTCTTTTCTATTTTTTTTTTTTTTAGTTTTTTTGGCATTATTTTATCTTATTACAATTTCATTAATTTCTTATTTTATTAACTTTACTTTTTTTTATTATTTATTTAATTAAATTGTTTATGCTAATGATATAGTACATGTTTATAACTATATTAGAATTTTTAGTTAGTTTTATAGTACTTACAATACTATACAGTTTTTTTCTATATATTTAAGAATGTTAACTGATCTATTATATAATTCGTAGTAAATTTTACTGATATAATATTCTAATATAGTTGTAAATCTGTAGGAGATACCTTGTGCTGGAGATTGCTTGGTCGAACACAGTTGCTAACGTTTTTTTGGGTAGATTTAGAAATGGTACCTGTTAATAGAAAATATCCAAGTTAGTTTGTTAAAGAGAAATGAAAAGGGATTTAAACAAGTAACTAGAATGATAAAGGAAAGGTTATCGAACAAAAAGCCTCGTATTAGAAGAAGAGGCTGCAGAAAAAGGATAAAGTGAAAGCGTACTGATAGCAGAGTAATTAGAAAAAAGGGATGAGGCATGATTATGGTTCTTGGACCGAGAGAGATAGTGATAGAGCAGAGGCCGACTGTAAGAAATTTAGTAAATGGAATTTGATGATTAGATTTTTATGGAGCATTAAATCAGATTAGAATATATCAAATACATTGCATTTTACACGACTGCCTAAAAAGGAATGTAATGTATTTAGGGTGTATGTTTGTATGTATGCATCTTCACCATAGCAGTTCTGGGAATGTCGTGGCTATATAAATATGTATGCTCCATATATATATATATTTATATAGATATATATGTAGTAGTGGAGATGCGCGTTGAAGCACAGACTTTAATTGATTGAATTAATGAACTATAAATTGTGAGCCTCTACCACTGAATGACTGAAATCAATCGAATGAATAATATTACAAAAGTAATAGAATTAAATTTACGTTAAATAAAATAAACTAATATTAAATAGATTTATAAAATTCTGTTTAATAAAGATTTCTATTTAATAATAATGGGCTTTATATGGGGGAAAGCGTGTGAGCCAAGAGTGGTGAGGTGATGCAAACACCTCGTGCAAGGCTAGACCAATTATCACCATCAATTGGTAATAAACGGAGTGTCCCTGGGTTTTGGGAGGTGCAATGGGGTACTCTTATAATATCTCTGCAACAAACGTCTGATTTTCAAAATTCCAACGAGGTCTTTGCTAGTATAATACAAAAAAATCATGATGGAAACAAACCAGAACAAAAAGAGCATTGTTTTGCTTCACCAGTCGTGTTTTTTAATTTTTAATATTTATCTCTTGTTCAGAATAAATCCAGCGAAATCAGCGTTTTCTGTTTGTTTAAAATCGTTGTTCAAAAGAAAAAAGTTTTAGTTTAATAATGTATATTTAAAAGCACCATAATTTTAAATAAAATAAAATAATTTCTAAAAATTATTTAATAGAAATGTTCATTTATTCTTAGATATTTGTACATCTAAAGCGAGGGGATTATAGAGCGTTTGAGTTAGGTACTACAATAGAAATTCTTTTTAATATTATTTCAGTTGTCGGAAAAAGCAAAGTGAGTAACAATTTCTATAAAATAATGGCTAAACAATTGAGTTTAGTTAAACTTTTGAAATTAAAATTTATTATATAACGTTGCTGTTATTATTATTCTACGGAAAAATGGATTTATTTATTTATAAGAAGGAATAGTACCCTAAAGAAACTAAAATTTAACCGCTACTGGAAAACCTAGACGATCTGTTTGAAATCCTAACATTTTTTTTGTATAATATAATTTAGAGTCATTGTATACTAATACACGTGCAGATGCTACTGATTTTATGTTTATTTATTAAAATTGAACAATGAATTTATATATTTATTTTTGTATTATAAATATTTTATTTTTATTTAAAATGAATAATTATTTTTTCAATAATTATATAAATCTTATATTATTTCGAATTAATATTTTTGTATAATTTACCTCGCATTTATAAAAATCCTTAAAGACTTCGTAAATTTAAGATAGTTTATTATTCTTGATCGATCTTTTATTATTATATAATTATCAATGGATATTTTAATTAAATAGGGCTGTAAAATCTAATCTCCTATATATAAAAAAAAATTATAAAGAAAAAAATAATATTGTTAACTATAAAGAAATTTCAATTCTTCGTATTCTCCCGGTGGATGGTTTTAGGATCCCATAACTACGATAGTAATAATCAGATAGCCAATACTTGCGTGGTTTTGAAAGGTGATATCACTTAATATTTTTTTTTTAGAATAGTTATGATTATTTTGATTTATTTATTTAAAGCTATTCCATCTTAAAAACGAATAATAATAGTAAAAACGAAGAAATTCGATATATTCTGAAATGTTATTACAAAAAAGAGAAGAATTCAACTCTGGTTGTTGAAAACATTTGTAATGTTTACGGACTTGATACATTACCAGTACTTGTGGCTCAAAGCTGTTTCAAGCGTTTTCAATCTGAAAATGTTAATGTCATGATGCACCTTGCTCTAGTCTGTCAGTAATTAAAAATTCAATAAAATCATGGAAAATATTAAGCAAGACCGGCACGTTATCAATTGTGATATCAGTAAAGAACTAAACATCAACTACAAAACAATTTTAAAACATTTAAAGAAGGCTGGATACAGAAAACACCTGTATTTGGGTACAACATGATTTAAAATAAAGAATGCAGTTAATCGTATTTCCATCTGTGAATCATTGTTAAAACGGAATGAAAGCTAAACGTTGTTGATACGGCTCATTAAAGGTGATGAAAAATAGATCACGTACGACAATAATGTACGGATAAGATCGTGATTGCAGCAAGTGAAGCCGCGCAAACGGTGGCAATGCCACGATTGACGTCAAAAAAAGTGATGCTATGTGTTTTTACAGGATTGAAAAGGAATTGTTCAGTAAGCTACCGCCCGATCAAACGATTGATTATAACTCTACTGTCAACAAGATTACGTCAAGCAATTAAGATAAAGCGATCAGAATTTATCGATAGAAAAGTGTCGTCTTCGACCACTACGCCAGACCTCACACATCTTTGGTGACAACTGAAAATTGAAAGAGCTTGACAGAAATTTTTTTATGTATCCCCGTATAATCCCGCACCTTACACCGTTAGACTACCATTTTTTTTTTGGTTTCTACAGGACTCACTTAAGTCGTCGACTTAGGTTTCGGTTTCTACAGGCCAACTTCTTGAGGAAGTTGACCTGTAGAAACCTGTAGAAGCCTTAAGAAAGTAAAGCAGAAGATTTTTCAAATAGACAATATTAAAGGACTCTTTTTATATTCGCAGTTAAAAATATGTTTTATTTTGGAGAATTCCAACCTTCTGAAATAAATTCGATTTTAAAGAATTTAGAATACTGAAATACACCAAAGCTATTAAATATTGAAACTAGATACTTTTTATTCTTGGTCGATTTTGGTTAAGATCATATCAGTTTTTCATCAGCTAAATTAATTTTTCTGTTTGCTGCTTCCCTTTTTGAGAATAGTTCCCGATGGAACAAAAGTATCCTCAGTTCCTTTAAGGAAAGAATAAAAATATTAAGATTCACTGATAACATTGTTTTTTTTGGAAAAACCAAAAGTTGAGTAAAAGAATGTTTGAGTGGCATTTGATTTATTACTAGAGGAGAGATACAATTTGAAAAAAATAAATGTAAAATAAACCTAATACAAGGTAACATTAAGTGTTGTAGATCATAGTATACAAAAATTTACAGAATTTTGTTATCTAGGTAGAAAAATTACAAAATTGGGCCATATACGGTAGAGATCAAAAGCATACTGGAAGGAGAGCTCTCATGGAAAAATATATGTGCTGTATAAAATGTTGGTCTAAGAATTATAAATATAATTATAAAAATATTTGTGTAAATTAAACTATGGGCATAAAAGTCACAGCGCAGTAGGAAAAGCAGTAAAAGAATAGAAGCGTTTAAAAAGTTCTGTTATAGGAGAATATTGGAAATTAGAATAGTAGATAGAGTACAAAATAAGTCTTAAGAAAAATAGAAGAGAAGAAAATTCTTTGTTACTAGGCAAGCTAGGTTTGTAAGCCATATATTAAAAAATACAGGTTTACTGGTAGAAGGATGTGTAGGTAGTGAAAACTGTTGAGAAAGACACTGATTGCTATACTCAGATATAATCTTGGTTGTGGGATGTAGCAATTAAGTTGAGGTTTAAAGATTAATACAGAGCAGAGAGGATTGAGAATAACATCGAATGGTTAATGAATCACAAAGAGATTATTGCTTTTATCTAAGGAATAATTTTGAAGAAAGTATTAATTTTAAACGTATTATTAAGTTTAAAATGTTCTTTCTCGTCGATAATGTTTTTTGATCAAATTATTTTTATTCTGTCAATTTATTTTAATCGGTTTCCAAAAGGATTGCGACCATAAATAAAATTATTTGACTAAGAGTAACAGGTCAGAAGGCCATCCAAAAATAGCCCACCTCAAATACAATATTAATACTATGCATAACCTCTTATGACACAAACAAAGCAATAACAAAAGCAATGAAACAGATAAGTAATGAAGTCAGATAAATAATAAAATCACAATACATTAAAGTTATCCAAGTAAAGTCACAAATATTAAAGTCAGATAAAAATAATAAAGTCACAAACAAAAAAGACACCAAATTCTCAGCAGAGAATCAGACTACCAGCTGAGTCAACCAACAGCTTCAACTTATGTCAAATTCTAGTATAAATTCTTAAAGTTTAGATTATTTTCGACATAATAACCACTGTATCATCCCACGGGTTCTCACGAACATGTGGTATCCCAAGATACTCGTGTACTTCATCGTTCTGAGCAAACCATGGAAACCTCAAACGTGGGTTGAGGTTTGCCGAGCAAACGTGGGTTGTTCTAGTCACCTCAAATCAGGTGATTTCGAAGTCGAGAGTTCAAAAATTGAAATCGTAGTAAAGGCAGTTTTTTTTTATACGGATTTGAATACTAGATCGTGGATACTGGTGTTCTTTGGTATTTGGGTTTCAATTGACCACACATCTCAGGAATGGTCGATAAGAGACTGTATAAGACTACATTTCATTTACATACATAAATATCATCCTCTGAAGTAATTCGTTACGGTGGTTCCGGAGGCTAAATAGAAAGAGAGAGAGCAAACCGTGGAGCTCCTGATACCATCCTGAGCACCTTGTTTTGAAAACGTTGGATGATTTAAACTTACTATTACAAGTAGTACCCCATACCTCCATATTGGTTTCAGGACAACCTTATACAGCAACAATTTATTCGTCAAGGACAAATGAGACCGTCATTGATAAATATGAGAATACATTTTTTTAAAGACAAAAATTCTAATGTTATATATATAATTAACAATACAATAGCAAATTATACGCTATAATTTACAATATGTAGTATAGGCTGTTTGCAATCTTTAACAAATTCGAATGTTTAATAGTTGAATGGTAGAAGGATTCATCCTCAAATTTTATTGGGCTATTAAACTATTCTCACCAATATCTATTAAAAAACTTGTGGAACAAAAGATCTAACTCGCTAATTACATTCGCGAAGTATGTACCTTAATTTTGTTATTAAAATTATTTATAAATATTTTATGATTTTACCAGTATTTCTTTGCCCTGAATGATATGCGTAAATTGCTGACGTAAACTTAAAATTTGTGGTATTCAATTTAATAATAAACTGTTTCTGTTCCTTCCTTTTTTTTTCATTATGTATTTAACGCAAAATTGATGAGAAGTAGAGATAGGACGCGTTCCCTCTTTTTAATCCGGTTAATATTCTGAAAGCTTCTGACATTGTTTCCTCTCTACGTTCCTCTTAGATTCACTCGCATATATTAGTTGTCTAACCTTTTTTCTTTTTTAGGCTACAGACCAAATAAGATTTAATATATTATCCGTTTTCAGCTGATGGGTATTTTTATTTAATTACAGTTGGTAGTTTAAAAGAATTGTAAATGTTTAACAATTTTCATGACTTTCATTCGTTATTAATTTTTCATCTTATTTTAATTTTTGAATTCGTTATATTTGTAATTAATTGCTAATCAATATTATTTGGTTGCTGTGCAGTATATAATTAAAAAAAAAATTATCCAAACGTTGCTTGAATTTAAAAAGTTTAAAATATCGATTTTTTTAATTTTTCGAAACTTTTTTAATATGATTAAAAGTTTAAATAATAAACTTTAGTAATAATACTACAATAAAATTTCATCATAATTCATCCCCATCAATAAAAAAGAAATTTTAGGTAACTTTTATTGGTTGTATTGGAATTTTTTTAGTTCCCTTTAGCATAGTAAACATAGAAAAATGAAAAGATTTGCTTGGAAGGTGATTTTGGTGGTAGGGGAACAGAAAAAATAAAAAAACCGATTTTTTTATTTTCTGATTTAGTTTTTGGTTTAATAGTGGGTCAATAAAACTTAACCTATATTTTATTTATACTTTAAAAAACTAAATTTTACTATAAATTGGCAGATTTATTTAACATCATTACTTTAAAATAATCTACCTTCTGATTCCTACATTCAATGATGGCTACCATTTCAATTCATACATTTTCCAAGTCGAGGTTTTAGTTCATCTCACGACGTTACATATCTACAGGAACTGGGATAACGAAATTTTTCTTTTAGTTCATTAAAGATTCGAGAGAGTGAATCGCTGAATATCTTACTTTTAAAATAACTCGTAAGAAAAAATCTAGCGGGACAAAGAATATCTCTGTGTTTGAGATAATATGGTTAGGAAAACGCGTTTAAATCCATTCAGTGATTGTCTAGCTGTGTGATTGGTGGCCTCATCCTATTGAAACCATATGTCTGTGTTGATGTCGATTTTCGATAACCAGTTTTTATTTAGAAAACTATACTAATTTATTATCATTTATTAATTAATAAATTATATTTACAAACATTCACAAAAAGTGAGCTTATAAAAATTTCCTACAAAGGATAATCACTGCAAATGTATAACAAAAGATTCCTAACAAATATAAAAAAATTATTTACAACAAGAGAAACAGATTATATTAGAGGTATTCTGTATTAAGACATATTGCATTTATATAAAAACAAATCTGTTTCCCGAAAATTGATGTTTCAAGAATCATGTCGCATTATAGGGGAAATAATATATATCCCTACAGTGGCGAGAGAGGGAATACTGTGTCACGGACATTCGCCTATTAGTGGAGGGGTGAAAAAGAGAAAATCTCGGGACACAGATTGTACCAGAAGGGGACATATTCCTTTCTGAACAGTGGTGTGTAAGTTCAATTGATAAAGATGTTTGAAAAGTGATAATAATTTTTTTTTTACACTCACAAAACTCAAAAGAACCCAGAGACGCGAGAAGCGGTTTACCTTTGCGTTCCGTAAAATTTTCTGGTGATTTATTTTTACAATTATTTATTAAATCGTAAATTAAGAAGCGATCCATTTTAATATATGCTAACTCGAATACAAATTTATTGGCTTTGTAGATTTTTAAATATCTATCATTAAAAATATAATAATTTTAAGCAAAATAATAAGCAACTACAACAGTGATCTTCTTTTATATATATGTGTGTGTATATATATAAAGAAGAATGTCTGTATATCTTTTATATAGATCTACTGGTTTTTTTCCGATCGTGATGAAATTTTGCACTGTATAGTACCAGACAAGAGAAAAATTGTTATCTACAGTTTATTCTAAAAACTACCCCACCAATTTTTTCCACTTGTTAAGCTAAATTTTAACGTGCTTTCGCAAATGTCGAGAAAACGGTGAAAAAAGTGACCAAAATGGAGGTAATTTTCTAAAAGCTCATACAATTTTTTACAAAGTGCAATTTCCCCGGCTCTGATAACCTTATTAGTTCTGAATTTATTAACAATGAACGTTGAAAATTGGTGCACAATTGTTTTGTTATTACCCCTTTTGAGTACGAGTCACCATTTTATCTTCCACCTCATTGTCGGTCTCATTCGCAAAGTGATAGGCTACAAAATACCTCGTAAGAATTCAGCTTATAGAGCTGCTGAAACTGAAGCTTAAACTAGCGCCGAAGAGCTCAAGCTTCACGTCAAGTACGTTTGTGATGCCGCGTGTAGTGAAACCACTAGTTTTACTATACTTGTCAGAGCTCTTTGATTCTGGAAGTCTTTTTGATTTTGGTTCATCGTCGTCCTGGTTTACCTCTGTTAACTCATTTCCTTACAACTTTGAGTTTCTTCCGCGGCCTTGTTCTGATTACATTATTTTATTTTTTACTGAGCCGGTCTGATTTTTTCTTTCGTAATTTACATAAAAAATTAAGAAACTGGAAATAAATTTTCATTATTATTAAATTTTACCGATTAAACGAAAAATAAGTTGACCAAATTTGTGGATATAAATTTGATTGTTTCATCATTACTTCATGTGATTATTAGATTTTATTAGCTAATTGAAATTTGGTGTTAGTTTTGTTTAGATTTCTCACAAATTTTCCATAATTTGTGAAATATTGTTGAGAAGTATTTTAATATTATTTCAGTATCATTATCTAACAAGCGATTGTTGTACTGTGCGGACCTGAAACCGATTTCGACCTACGGAATCCAACTATGGGCTACGACAAGCGAGGGTAATATCGAAGTGATACAGCGATTCCAGAACAAAGTATTGAGAAATGTAATAAAATCGCCATGGTTTGCGAAAAACACTGAAGTACATGATTGTATGGGATTGCTAGCCGTTCGAGAAGAGATCTGGCGATTCAATACAAGATACAAAATGAGATGAACAAACATGTAAACTGGCTTGCGGTAAACCTCCTGGACAACACCGAGGACGTCAGGCGCCGAAAGCGACTGCATATATTATATCTGTAAGTTCAGAAAGATTCGAGGTGAATCAGTTACCCTAGGGTTCGGTGCATCGTCGATATTCTTCGTTTTGTTTCGGCACTCTTTTTGGCTGGTTCTTTGATTTGTTTCACTGTTTCTTTGTTTTCTTAGTTATTCCTTATGTGATTGATAAGACTATTTTTTGGTGTTTTATTTGGTATTTGTGTTCAGAACTTGATCAATGTCCCTTAGACTCATTTTTGTATGTACTTGTTTATGTTAATTATATATTTATGCATACTGCATATACCCATATAGTTCTAATTATATATACTGTACATGTAGTTCTTTGAGGGATTTCAATGCAAAAACCCCTCTCTTAATGTGATTTTTTTGTATTCAAATTTAAATATGGTTTTGGTAAATTGGTATCGATTGTAAATTTAACACCGCGATAAAAAAAAGATGTAAATATTATGTAATAGTTAAATTAATGTGAAATATTAAAATACAAGGAGTAGATGCGTCAGATGTATTAAATACAAGTAACTGTAATACGTCAGATGAAATAATTAGTTTCAGTTCATGCTGTACACTTTTCAAACAAATATTATTATTTTAAATTATGTCATCTAGGATAATCTAAAATAAAAGCAATTTTTTTAAATAAAAAAATTCAATTAAATAAAATTTTACAAGAATTAATTAAACTGTAAAGTTTAATGCATTTCCTAACGATTGTTACTCCTTTTTTTATTTAAAAGAAAGTTACGTTTTATTCTTTATTGTGTCTTTTACAATTAAGTATTTTAGTTGTTGAGCTTATGAATAAATAACTGGACAAGATACATTTTTTTTGGTAGCAGTAAATACTTATGTGGTCAGGAAACAACAAATTTCAATTGTTTTAGAAATGTCAGAAGGAATTTCATTAGAAAAAGTTCCAGAATGAAAATCTAATAAATAATATATAATTTATTATGGAAATTTTATGAAATTTATGGAAACGGTCGGAGAACGTCTCTATTTCAATTATTAATGCATAATACTAACATTAATTTTGTGTAAATAATATTTAAATTTGTTAGGTTTTTTATTTTTAATAAAATTAATTAAATCTATTTATTACGTGAAATACGGATTAACATGCGAAGAATATCAAAAAAGTTGAGAGATAATGCCAGTGCTTAGATAACACTCTAAGTATAAAAATTACTTGTACCGAGCCCAGCCAAATCTAGTTACGCTGAGAGTGTTTCTCATTGGATGATATCTGAGAACTCAACATACGTACAGTATACAATAATAATCTAGAAACAAGCATTTTATCGTTTTTTTTGGAACGTATTATTCTTTTTTTAAAAAAGCCTCCTTGATGTTCTGTTTGATAAATTTATTTGTAAATTATTAATTTATTGTATTCAAGTGAAATATTGTAACAGGACCAGAATAACGGACCAGGGTAACAGATTTTTCCTAATTAAGAAGAAAAAAGAGAAAATAATAATGAAAAGAAGAATGTAGAAGGAACTAAAAGGGATTCTTTTCTCAGAGGAACAGGTTCGTTTAACAATCTGTTATTTGTTATATGGACAGTGGCATCTCCAAAAGCTGCTGTTCGTCCAGAAAGAAGGGTTACCGGACTGGAATAAGAATTTATAGAAAAACACAAGGGCGCAGACGATGAAAATTATTACGCTTCAACAATTAAACGGATGAGTTGAGTACTGGTTCTGCAGGCCAGGGGATAAATATACTGCCAGGGACCAGCGAGGAGAGTCAGTAGTTCTACGAGGCCGTGTTCGGCGCAATCATGATAACAAGCGATAGTTTTGCAAACTCGTGTTCAACGTGGTTGCGGTGACGGCTATGTCAATAAGCGTAACTTAAAAACGAGTGAAGAGTACGTCACAAGCATTCCATTCTGGACAGTGGGTGAATGCAGGAAGTTGTTCAGTGAGTTATTGGTAAACAGCAGTGAAAGTGACAGTATTATATTCATTCATAAAGTGTAATAGTTCTATTGTAGACAGTAAAAGTAATAATATTTGCAATAATTCAGTTATATGAACTTTAAACTTTTCTAGTGTTATCTTGTTGTTAATGCAATATCAGGTTCTAGCGGTCATTATAACGTTTTTAGTAAATTAGACTGTATCCTGATTTTTAAAATTTAACTGTCATCAAAGAAATCTTATCCTTTTGTTTGAATTACTATCTTTTATGTTATTTATCCGTTTGTCATTATTACTCTTATTATATTATTATTACTATTACTATTTTTATTATTTATTTTGTTTATATTTCTTTGGGTTTATAAATTGTGTCTATAAGAAATTTTTTACGCTTGTTAGTCTCGCAAAATCCTGGTGGAACTGCGAACAAGCGACAATATTTAAAAATAAAGTACACTGATAAATACGATTCAAAATTTTATTATAACCTTTTTTTTTAATACTTTTATTTATAGTCGCATCAACAAGTAAAGTCATTAGAGACTTATCAGTGTAATGTGTAGTAAATATATCACAAAAGCGATTTTAATGATTAAATATAAAAAATTATAAAAACTAATTGTACTTCACAATACGGTACGATAACGAACTGCGGTAGAGATTGACTATGGATTATTGGTGTATATTGTGTGCTTCTGATCATGTGAACATAAAAGTAATAAAATAAATAACTAAACATCAATGGACTAGTATACTTACATCTACTGAATGAAATTTTTGAATAGACATTAATTTAAATGGATAATGGAATTTAATGCATCGAAATGGATTGTTTTCATACGGGCTCACTGTTTTTAAAGTACCATTATTTTATCGATCATTTATTATAACTATAGTGGATCAGGTTCCGATTCCTGATGGATAATCGGTCCTATTCTATTTTTATTGATTCATTGATGATTTTTTCATAATGACTTTTATTTTTTAATATAAGTAGAATCAAGGTGAAATATTTATAATTAATCTTTTGAATAAAACAGAATATTTTTATATTCCTGATAGAAAGTAATATGTCTACAAAAGTCGGTATTTATAGCTTAGACCTTAAGCTTTAATTCGACGGCAGCGAGGAATTGCGTAAATTATTGTAGTAAAGTAGAAGTAAATAAAATTCAATGGATTATTAAAATTCTTACAATGTATTTAAATTTCCTGCTCTATAGAAAGTGGGAGAATCACGGTCTGAATGTATTATATTGGACTTAGTGTGTTACATTTAAAAAAAAATCTGTGGTCTGAATAAATTTAATTCAAATGGAACGAAGGTTTTGTTGCGTATGTCTGGAGTATTAAAAGTGGAATCATAATTCTGGAATTAATAATTTTGTGGTAGTAATGCGGAAAAAGTTACAGTTTAGTTTATTAAAAAAAAAAGTTATTGAATAATAGTAATTTAGTTTAATTTCATCACATATTCGTAATTTTGCGGATTAGTACTTGCATTATTTTTGTTATATTATCCCTTTGTCAACTTCTCTTCCTCGTTTTATTGCTCTTTTCTCTTTTCCCGTACCCTTTTACTCTGTCTTGGTGTCCTTACGCTTGTCTCCCATCGTACAGAGAAATGTGGACTTCAAAGTGAAAGCATTCCATTAAAGTTTTGTGGAATGAACCTGTACCTACAACATTTTGTATTATTAAAATTACTTAGAATTCATTTTATGGATTACTTTTCCCCGAGCGAGTTTTTGTTAAAGTAGCTTACAGTATGTTAAGCAGCTTAGTATATTATTATTACTATTGTTTTTGTTGAAAATTAAAATTAATTTTTGTTTGGAAATATTTGAGGTTCTTTGTGTTTTCGTCTTCTTTAGTTTGTTGTTACATATTCTTCTAACGTAAATGAGGATACTGTGATATCTCCATGAAATAAATCTCATGATATCTTTAAATGCCCTTGCCGCGAGTATTTTTTTTACATACTATTGTAAAAATAACTAACATATAATTTATTTACGTTCCATTTTTCAGTGTTACCAAATTAGCCATTTAGGCTGTTTTTAGCTGTTAAATATTTCCTATTATTACAGCCGACAGTAGATATTTAGGCAAAAGTTGTTACTGAATATGCAGTTTTTTAATTTAATAAACTGAACGCTGACTGCTATGAGGAAATTATAAAAAAGACATTAGTTAGAGGTTTTAGGTGAATAAGGTGACATTTTGTTTGAACTTATTTTTAAAATCTATTGTTTGGCCAATATATATATATATATATATATATATATATATATACTATGACACAATTCGCAAGTCATTTTATACACATCAGAACCATTGTACATTGTTTTTGATCAATATTTATATTAATTTTCATTTATAATTAGTTTTATATTATATTATTAGTTTTATAAGCTATTAGTATAACAGTCCTGTTTTTAATTATAAAAATGTTCTAGGAGGTAATTGATTCGATGAACGTTGGTAAAAATTGATAAAAAAAAATGTATTCTGAAAGATAAAATAATTGCAGTTTTTATTATTTCAGAACTATGGCAAAATAATATAATTAAACTAACTACTTTATAGGGGAATAAAATTAAATATTATTTATCAAACAATATCTCTATTATTTATTCTCATAATTATAACTTGTCGGTTTTAACTCCTGACGGATGATCGCGGTTCCTTTCTATAGCATCATATTTATATTCTACATAAAACCTGTACGGAATAGAGATATTGAAGAAAATGCTTCGTATAATTTTATAACATAAAAGAAATAAACTATAACAGTAAAATCTCTTCCATTTTACTGCGTCATTTCAGTAAAGTGCCTACAAAATTTCAAACAAAAGTAAATAAAATCGGGTTGTTTACATAATGTTGTCTTCAGTGTTCCTGTTGAACATTAAATGTTAGCGATATAAAATTTGTGGTCCTATATTTTAAACTTATATAAAATCAAGGTGCATTAATTTTTTTTTTAATTTTTAAAATTTTAAGAAATATAAAAGTATTTCAATCAATGTTTTTTTATAAAAATTCTGTTGAATTTATTATTTTTTTAATATCACTTTCATGTTTACATCAACAATTAAACGCATTAGCGAATGGAGTTTAACTGTAAATGTACCGGCAAAAGTGTAGACTTGAACAAATTCAGGCTAACTATAACCGAGACGTGTGTTAATTGAAACCCAACCACCAAAGAAAGCCGGCCTCCGTGGCGCGAGTGGTAGCGTCTCGGCCTTTCATCCGGAGGTCCCGGGTTCGAATCCCGGTCAGGCATGACATTTTTATACACGCTACAAATCATTCATCTCATCCTCTGAAGAGGAACTAACGGTGGAATCCGGAGGTAAAAAAAAAGAAAAAACCACCAAAGAAAGAATCACAGCTGATGTCGACGGGATAGGTTGTCTGCATAGGAGCTCTATGATTATAGGTTATATTTATTTTGGTGTTTTTCGTTGTTACTTATGGTTTTTTTTTTTAAGTTTTTTGTTTGAGGATTACTGTTTGTGTTAGATTGTTTTAGTTGTTCTGCTTTGTTTGGTTTAGAATAATTTTTTTTTGCAATTTTGAACTTAGCCTAGTGTTACAAGCGACTTGTTTATACAGCTGTGAGTCTGTTAACATAGGCTTATTTACATTTGTACATAGAACATTTTACTTTGTCAATCTGGCCGGCCTGCATCGGTCCAAGGAGATAGCCCCACCAGAACAGGAGGGGTTCACTGCTATCTCTATCTCTGATAGCAGTGGGGCTGAGAGTTTCGCTGACATGGTTGTGGAAGAGATACGGCGAGCGGACCGTTTAATCTCCAGGTGTTCTGTTAAGAAGGCGGGGAATAAGTCGATTCGGCGGCGGCGGAAGACTGTAATCCGGTAGTCTCGGCCAGTGGAGACTTCGGGGAAGGTTTGCCGTCTCTTCCAACTACGTCCGATGGTAGTGTGGGTGAACAGCGACGTTCCTTTACAACTTCGGGGAAGCGACGGCTGCGTGGCTCCCCGCTTACTGGAGAAGAAATTAAAACTCTAAGACTGGTGGTTGGAGTGATCTTTATTTGTCGGATGATCCCTTTAACTTGGAAGGGTATGAGTCCTTCACGGCCGTCTCTCACATGAAGGACGATGAACCAGAATGGGAAATTGGCGCTGTAGGACCCGCAGGAATGCTTTCGTCACGGAAGAGATGTTTTCAACATAATTTGATGCTTCTCTTGCGTGACGTTAAGGAGTTGAGCACTTTGGTAAAACAACATACGACTACCAAGGTAGAAATAAAAGAGTTCTCTTATCGAATGGACAGGAATTCTCGTATGTTGAACTTATTTGAGGGTGTTTTGGATTCAGTATCTCGTGAATCACTGGTGGGACTTTCTACCCGACTGACGACGACGGTGAAGACTACTCAAACCTACCATATAATCAGCGATGTGACGTCACAGACTTCGGACGGAGGCTTGGAGCGTTCCGTGTCCTGGTCACTTGAAGTTGAACTCATGTTGTTGTCAAAGACGTACTTACAACGAGGGATGAGATCATGAAGGAGCTTCGTAAGGTCATTGGGGAGTCAGTGTCCATGGAAATTCTTTCCATGCGGCCGGCCTACGTGTCAACACAGGTGGTCACTTGACCACCTTGAAGAAGTGACCACCTTCTTCAGGTGGTCACTTGACCACCTGAAGAAGAGGTGGCCGTACCACCTCTTCTTGCGGAGAAATTACTATCCGACAGCCGCATCCGCATTGGCTGGGTGGCCTGCCGGGTGACTCAACATGCCTCAGATGACCTTTGCTTTCGGTGTTGTGGTGTGGGACGTAGGGCGAAGTTTTTTCTTGGTCCAGACCGAAGTGGTAATTGTTTTGCCTTCGGTATGGCTGGCCACATGAGGAAGAACTGCACACAGGAACCTCACTGTCTGTCATGTAGATCGCATGGACATGCACCCGCAGGTTGAGGATATAAGGTGATCCCACCTACGCCAGCACCATGAATATGTACACAGCTGCGCTGTGGTATCTGCAAGGAGCAGCCTTATCGGGGAGGGGTGGGAGGCTCCGGCGTCTTATCTTCGATGATCGGGTGGGAACTCTCTTGCAGTGCCGTTGGGGGGAAAGTAAGACCCAATCCCGGCGAGGGATATCTTTGGGGTTCCACGTTAGAGGCGAGGCGTTAAGACCGGAGTTCCGGTGAGGGGCCTCACCGATTATGATTATGATTAACTTTAATGGAAGTAATGAAAACAATTGCTTCTCACTTTGGGTCCGGAATGTAATTTAAGTACCAAAGATACTTTAATTTTAATAGCTCTTTGTGTTATGAAAAGAATAAAAAGAAAACAGTTTTTAATAATAAAAATTAAAAGAGTAAAAGAGTTAGAACCAAAAAACAAAAAAAAGAATATCTGTCTTTTGGAGGTAGAGATAAAATTTAAAAAAATTTTTCTAAAAATATACATATATCGGTTAAACTTAGACGAATTTGCTCAAGTTTCTCGAAATCTAACATCCCTTTTTGTAAAGGCTAAATTAAAAAAAGAAAATTCTCAAAAAACCTTTTCTTCATCCTAGATCCTGGGGTCATAATTTAATAAAACATTTTAGACATTGTTTGATAACTCTACATATGCAGTGAAAACTTTAAAAAAATTATTGAAAAATAAATAAACCGAAGGAAGATAGAGCAAAATAAGAAAAAAACATATATTTTAATTTTTGGGGATTGATTTTTTGAAAAAAAATTTGTTTTTATTATTTATATATGTATTGTAGGTAACAAATTTGGTTTAACAAAAATTTTTCTGAAGAAAATTGAAATTATATTTCGCGATATCCCCACCCCCTTAACGTATTCTGAAAAAAAAAATGATCAGTGACTCATAGCACAAATACTTGAGTCAAATTTAAAGAAAACCGTTTTAGTCAATCCTGAGATATAAGGCCAAGAGCAGTGCAACTCACATACGTATGTATGTGCATATCTACGCACATAGGTACGCACTCGTACGTACGAGTTTTGTACTCACATAGATACATATATGTCTTTTTGGTCTAGATGAACTAGTTGGACTCTTAGGAGGTAAAGGTTTGCAAAAATCCCGAAATGCTATTTTTGACATGATCACCATACTTTTTCGGTTAATAAAGCTATTCAAGCTAAATTCGGCGGGAAAGTTAAAATTGTTTTAAAAATTTTGGGTCTAGAACAGACAGATTGAAAGCTGATAAAATTTCAACTCAAAAATATTATGCTAAAAAATAATTCTATGATGAAAGGAACATATATCATACAATTAATTTTATTAATCATGGTCCGTTGGTACTGGTATATAATTTATTTATAATTAAAAATTATAAATATAACAATTGATGGTCAAAAGTATGAAGGTCTCAGTTGTTATGAGACGTTTTCATTATTTTACTTTTTGACGTTCAATTGTTATATTTATAATTTTTGTTTTTAAAATTCAAGTTAGTTTAATTAATGATATGTAAAGTAAATAATTATAACACATCAATGTTCCTGAGGATTGATTAATCATCCGAAAGTACTCGAACATACTATTAAAGATTGTTGTTAAGTGGAAACTATTATATAAATAAATTATACATCATATAGCTCTTCTAATGAGAGAACTACTCATTCATTCATTTGTTTTAGTTTTAGAATATCTTAATTCCTGTTCCGTACATGCAACTGAAAGTAGTAAAGAGAAAAGAGAACAGTCTGACTTTTAATAACAGTATTAACCGAATAAATTGACAAAAAAGTAAAGGTTGTTTTTTTACAACCTTCAAAGTATACTTAGAAATAGTTATGCAAGTTCGCTCCCAAAAGAAATACTATAATGACAAACAATTATATATATATATATATATATATATATATATATATATATATATATAGAATAGAAATTTAAATTAATAAGTTAAGGCAGAAGATGCAGGTGAACTCGTTAGTATGTTTACATAACTATAGGATGTAAAACGAACAACCCGATCGAAACGTGTCTGAAGTATTGATAATATCTGTAAGTCGAGGATTTTGAGTTAGAAAGTATTCGCATTAGAGAATTCATTAAGAAGCTTATTGAAATTAGTAAAAATATGTAAGATTGTTTCGAATTGATTAGGGCATACTCACACATAAATTGCACCGTAACTGAAGACACTAAGTGAATGAAAATGTCCAAAATAAATACCGTTTTAAAGATTAAGATTAGAAAGGGTTTTTTATATTGTTTTTTCTTAAGGAGTTTGCGTATTAGGTAATTGATAGAACAAGAAGTAGAAACAAATTACTGGAACGGATTTTAGGAGACGCTGGATGAAGTCGTATTCATTTGTTCGTTTTTCTAAAAACCAATTTTTTTAGGAAATTTAACGAAGTGTGTAATCAATTGATTAGAAACAGTATGAAATTGAATAGACATACGACTACAGTGAAAATAAATATTTTGATTTGGTACGTTATCAAAAGGAAAAATTATGATAGCTAAAATGGATTTTGGAACGGATATCTTTTGAACGAATGACGACCAAAAATATTTTGAGCAAGATTATACTGAAGAAATCATGAAGTTTAGAAACACGACTCAAGAAGACTGTTTTAATGGAAATAACCGATAACGTGTAATAATTTAATTGTTCCTGTACTAGGTGTTTATCTTTTTAAATTATAGGTAGGTAGTAAATTATAGATTTAAATTATAGGTTTATTCATTCATTCAGAATAATTTAATACAATTGCTTATACGAGTATAGTATGGAAGAATTCATATTTGAAAAAGTGAACTCTCCGATTATGATCATTTTAGTTAGTCAACAAAACTCTGCTGGAAATCTTTTAAGAAAAATAATAATGTGTTGAAAATCAATCAAATACATTTCTTTAAATAATTTAAAAACCACCGATTTTAAGGATGGGTTGAAGAAAAAGGCTGTAAATTTTATGATTATAGTGATTAAAAAATGGTTATTTGGAAAAAATATAAAATATTTTATTATACATTATATAATATTTTGTTTATAAATTAAATATATATATATATAAATAATATATATGTATATATATATATATATATATATATATATATATATATATTAAATAATATATATATCATTTATAAACAAATCATTTGTTGAGAACCTCTGAATATCAGCGTATGAAACGCATGAAATCCCCTAAATAATCTAGTAGCTAATGCAATAATCTGTGTATTTGCATTGTGCACCATAGTGTTAATACGACTGGCTTAATTTGCGTGCATTACGGTGCAAGAATAGTTCCCAAATGTTGGTAAAGCGACGCAAATCATTAAATTACCTCCTGTTTAATTGATCGGTGGAAATATTCTCTCTCTCACACATTGTTTTTCCTCGATTTGCTTGAATGTAGGCCTTTTTTTTAACTGCACTCTTTTATAAACTATTTTGTTTAAGTTTGTTAACTGATTTTGTCATTAATTGTCGTAATAAATTAATATGTTTTGAGAATTTACCTAATTAATTTATTATTTTGATAAAAAAAATTCATAATCTTATTCAATTATTTTTTTTTTTTTACCAGCGAATCACGATATTTTAAGTTTATACTTTTTAATATACAATTTATTAATCGTTGACATTATTATTATATTTAAAGATAATATATATTAATATATACGAGTAAATATATATATATTTTTTTTTTTCAATCGTAAAAAAAAATGATATCCCAATAGAATGAGTTTTCTATTCTAACTCGTAAGATTATTATAAAGTTTTAATTATTTTCTCTCCGCATTGAGTTTTGTTCATTGTTAATTTATGAGGTAAAATATTCTAAATTTATAATTTAATTTATTGCATTTAAAAAAAAGGAAATTATAAATTATTTTACTTAGGTTATATTTTTCTGTTGAAAGAAATTGAATGATGTTTAACTGTAGGTTACAATTCTATGAAATACACGTGTTATTATTTTTTTTTTTTTGACAAGATTGATAAATTATATAGGATATTCATAAATACTGAATATAATGTATTTGAATAAATGTAACAGTTTTCTTTCATTGCAAGTATTTGGTTTTGTAAAAAGGGATATTCAAAGAATATAATTTATGATACAAAAATCTCATTTTTGTAATTCACACTCTCATGTTTTATTATGTATATAGCTTGTAAAATTATTTACCAAGCGCACTTAAACCCGTATTATAAACTCTGTAGATTTTCAAAAAAAAAAAAAGAAAAAATGAAATCGGTTATACAGCTTTAGAAAACGAAATTATGTATTTTCCCTTATATAAATTTAAACGTTATTAAGATCTTCGATTCAAAAACTCGCTTTCTATGAAATTAGATTAAACTTTTAGCGCAATTTTATTTAATAAATAGTAGATCAATGGATTAGTACATTTTAAAATTGTAAATCTGTATTTCTCAATTTAGTGTAAATGTAATTTATTGATAGCCCGCCAATAAGCACTGATTATTTTGTAAACGTTTCCGTAGTGATATGACAATTCTGATTGTATTACGAGTATGTATTTTTCATTTATTGATCAGCGTATGTGATACCGTTATTGTGATTTTGGTTTCGTGATACCTTCTCGTTTTCATCAGAAAAAATGAAATTTTAAATCGATATTTATAAATATGAGCGTACTGTATACGATCGTACCATTGACAAGTAAACAGTCACTTAGTTTCTTTCACGTAATTTTTTTACATCATTTAAAATCTCAAGAAATGTTATGCAGGATTTATACACAAATTATTATTGACATTTATTAAGTAAAGATGCAGTAAAAAAATGTACACTCTCTTACATGATTATAAAGATAAGATTCTTTTTGTTTGTTGTAATTTTTTATTTACAATCGGACACATTTTTGTAGAAAGGTTAAGTAAATTATATGACATATATTCATTAAAAAAGAATCCCCATGAAATTCCTCAAAAATTATATACTAATACTACATAGAACGTCTTATGGTAGAACGTAGTACGTACACAATGTAGTTTTGAGAACTGTTTATCAGTAGTGTAGTAGAAAACAATAAAAATAAGAATCATAAAAATAGCAGCTTGATGAAACACTTAAAAATGAAAAAAAAGCCAAAAAGTTAAAAATAAAAGTGAAAACAGAAACAGAGAGGAAGGGGGGAATGAAGGATTAATTAATGTACAACACTCAGCGGGTTTAATTAGACTATAGAGTTGTTGAGGTCCAGAACATGTAACCGTTCGTTTCCTAACATCCTCGTCGTTCTCTAGAAGGTCTACAACCAACTGGTTAATGTGGTCATTTAGCCGAAGTTCTTATTTAAAATAGAAACGTTATATTTTTTCTTTGCCATACTGTAGACCCCCAATATTTGGGGAATTTACCGTTTTTAGCAAATTACGGCGCCTCAAATATATATCTCGCTAGCTTGCTCTGAAACCGCTGTATGGTTTCAACATTTGACTTGCTTGCCGTGCCCTGTAGGTGGACGCCATATGTTCATATCAGTTTCAAAATTGCTTACTATAAAAGTAGCTTATTAAACAAAGAATAACTCAGACCTCCTGCCCAACAACCAGTAGATTTCCTTGAACTTCATATTTAGTTGCTTTCTCTTCCCCCTCACATGAACCTTCAACGTCAAACGACGATCCATGTGAAGATTCAGTTACCTTACACTTTCAGTATACGGTATTAAAATACCATGAAGATAGACCCGTGGGCAGTTTCCTCTCCTCATTGTGTCTGTCACATGGCAGATTAATTTGATTAACCCTTATATGTGATTCTAATTTATATTTTAAATGCGACTTGGTTTAATAACGTATATGTGATTCAAATCTAATATCAAAGTCAAAGATAACATTGCGTTTCCTGGTTTGTGGAGTAATTTTTCATGCCTGCCAAATATTGTTCTCGCTGCTTCGAGATTGGTAAACAAATGTACGCTTTAAAATTTCAGAATCGTTCTAAAACTTTTTCGACTATAACTAACTATTAAGTCTATTCCTGATAATAACAATCTGAGCGAGTATGATTAACTTATTGTATTAAGTGTAGAATAAAATCATTAATAATTACTCGAAAAAGAATTGTCAAATTTTTTTTTTTGGCTTCGGTTTGTATAAAGAGTACAATAACAGAAAGTATAGGGAGAATATTTGTGAAATTTGATATATAGAAAACTAATTTTTTTTAATGAAATCAAATAGATTTTTTTTAATGTTAGCATTTATAATCGGTACCTCATAGGGAACCATAAATAAATTTGAATCATGATAATCACGTGAAGAGAGTTTCCTGACGAAACCCCTCATTAAAACCTACAAAGGTATAACACCTCACATATAAGAAAAACACTTATACAGGTGCCCAAGTAATGTTCAGTATAACGTAACACTAGACATAAATCACAGCTAGAAAAGAATAAAAATTAAAACCAATCTCTTCAATACCAGTATATGAAAACAACACTATAGATAAAACAAATATTCATCGGTAAATAGAAATAACTGTAATTTTTAGTTATTCTGTGTTCCCACTCTTAGTTTTCTTCTCCAGGTCACTCATCTGGTTACATCTCTCAGATCCAGCACCTGGAAACGTTTCAGTCGCCTGATGTCATCGCTGTTGTCCAATAAATTTACTGCTAAATGATTTACTTGTTTGTTTAACCTCTGTTCGTACCACCGTTTGATTTTAACTCTGTAGATCAACAGTTTATAAGATAACGAAAACTGTGAGTTACTGGCAGCAACCAGTATGGTTCCATATATCTGATGTTAAGCTTTTTCCTCTTTTCTACTCCGTAGTCTTTCCACGTCAGGCAGTGATTTAAGCATACGCCAAGGTAACGTACCCGATTCGTATAAATGTAGAAGCCATTCGGTGGACAATTACCCTATCTAAACGTAAATGTCACACGGCTCGATTTGTTTCACACATATTTTGCATTTCGTCAGCCACGCGCCGATCTCGTTTAATTCTGATTGTAGTTTAGTTGAGGCTTGATTCGAATCTTCGTCAACTAGGATATCCGTTCATCTGGAACGATGCGACAGTGACGTGATCCGGAGCAGGAAGGTCTGATGTGAAAATCGGAATTATTTGAATAATAAAGATTATTTGAATAAATTAATAACTTATTTGTTTTAAACATATATATGCATCCGCGAAACAAAATCTAAATTAATTAATTTTAGAAATATATATATATTTTTTGAAATAGTAAGCTACTGTAGAATTTTTCATCAAAGGAGTATGGATTGTCTAAAAAATTACCTTATAATTGTCTAAGTATTCTGTTATCACTACTTTCTTTCATTTTTAGATTGAAAAAATATACGCTTATGTGAAGCGGTTGAAAAATATTTTTGTTATTGACATAAAATTGTTTTAGGTGTACATTCATAAAAAAAATTGTTCTGCGTATGACAGTTACACTGGAGTTGAATTCTGTATAGAAACGTTTAAAATGTGTAGGTTGAAAGATATGACAGTTACATGTACAACTCATACAAAAATCAGAAGATAGAGAAATGTGTATTCACGTTGAATATTCAGACCTTTATTAATAAATATTTTTAATGGAGCCTAATATTTTATATAATATCTAAGTACAATTATAAACTGAATACAATGGTAGTCGGATAACAATGAATATTGTTTGCATAATGCATGAATATTTATATTTAATAAAATTTGACTAAGAAAATTTAACTTTTATTACAGTCTCTTGCTATCATTATTGTTGAAAATAATAAAATTACGTTATCCGTTATCGAAGAAAAAGTATATTCTATTTTTATTTTATTTTAAATCTAAGAATTCAAAATATTTATTTCATGGATAGCCTTCTCGCCAATAAGCCCAAACTTAAAATACTTAGCTAAATTTCCTCTCCCGGCTATTTTCTCACTATATTTTAACGGTCTATCTGTCCATTTCATTTAATACTTCACTTACATTATCTCCAGCTTGACCTCCTGACCTCTTATGTTAGATCAATAAACCATTAACAACTTTTCCTTTACATTATTATTATTATTTTATTTCTTAAGTACCTCCATTGGTTTTTTAATTTGCTGTTTTTTGGGTTAAAACTCTTTTAACATTTCTTTAACATAATCTATTGAAAATTTTTCAGTAACATAAAACAAAATTGAAATGGAGGGAACACAGATTACATTTCCTTTTGTTTAAAAAACTAAGAAATCTAAAGTAAAAAAGATAAGGTAATTATTATTTTTCAAAAAATTATTCTTACTGGATTTTTACCGAAGAATTGGACGTCATTGTGTGTACGAGAGAGTACAACCATATTGTGTTTTCCCTGTTATTTCTCTTTATCTTTGTGCATTTTATCTATTTTGGATTTTGTATTTACCATTTTATTTGTTGAATTTTAGCTTTAGTATTCTGTTTGTAACACCTGAGGGTGGTACTGTGCACTGAAACAGGTGCTGTGATTTTTTATATAATTTTGTGAAAATCAACATATTTATTTATAAAATTTTGGCTTATGAAATGGAATTATGTAATTTAACATAAAAGTAATTTTGGGGGGGGGGAATTAAGACAATCTAAAATCTTTTACAGTTATTTCTAATATAATTACTAAGCCTCTAACTCGGTAAATATATGAAACGGTTAGTATAAGCTGTTACACGTTACGTATGGTGGGTGAAGATAGAAATGAAAAAAAATCGCCTGGCCTTCAATCGAGAAAAAAAAAGACTGTGCAACGTAGGAAGACATGATTTAAATTAGTTTAGCTTTTTGTGTAAAGCATTAATAGTGTTCGTTAAACCCGATGGCCATTTGCGGGGTAGTTTCCGTTCATTAGATTTTCTACTTCACTTTTACAATAATTTATTTAGATTTCTGAAATAGGATTAAATTGTAACTTCACAACAGCCTCAGCGGTTGCACGCAAAGTGTATGGCCGAAAATTTTCGGCTCCGTGGATTTTTGGAAATGACATCAACGTCTTCTAAGGTGTTTTGTGCTCATGTATGCTTTGTTGTGTGATGCGACGGTCATTTTGAATTAATTCATCCACCTCCTTTTAGTGAAATTTATCACTCATAGAAACCCGTCGACCACTGCGTGGTTCATCCTCAATATTTGCTTTACCAGCTTCTGATGAATAAAATTTTATTACTCAGCTACTTATAATACTTCAATTGACAGTTTCTGTACCGTAAACGGCTTTTAGAAGTCGATGAATGTCATTAGCGTTCATTCTATCAGCTGTTAAAAGCTTCAATCGCTGCACGTTGTTTTAGACGCGTTGACATAGCCGGAATAATCGACTTCTTAACAATGGCGACTGATAGAAAATGAAAGATTGTGGATAACGATTTTGTAATGTTAGTAATAGGGGAATGAAACTACAAGATGGCAGCACCTGCAGCTTTGTGTGATATTTTGTTCTCCTGTTACCTTCCAGTCTGCATTACATTTCAGCCGCCTCTTGTAGTTCTTACTCATATATGAAAGTCCATTTATAAATAAAAGCACTCATAGAAAAGTAATTATAAACAAATCCTACATATAAATCTGGGGTTCAAGATTATTTCCTTTACAACTTTTCAGAAATTGTAAAGAGTCAAAGGGAAAGATTATTTTGGTTTTTTATTTTTATTAAAAGATTAAGATTTAAGATTAGTCCACTAGTTAAACTCAATGCTTGACAGTAACCATCATGCATAATATTTGATTATGGTGTGTATATTTCACTGTGTTCAAGAAATGATTAAAACGATAAAAATCAATCCCTTAAAAATGGAATTCTGCGTAAAAATATACGTAGGCTATATATATATATATATATATATATATATATATATATATATGTAGGCTATGAAATTAAGGTTAACAGCTTATTTCTCTTATATAATTATATATAAAAAATACTATGAAAATATATAATAACTATATACAATATATATATAAATAATGCATGTATGCTGAGTGTGAGCTATTTTATATAGACTGCTTAATAACTGAATTTAAATCTTCAATATATTAAAACAGTACATTGAGATATTTTGCAAATTTGATCGAAAATTAGTTTTAAATTAATGCAGTGGATACAATTAGAAATTATTATTGCTTTATTGTTCAACGAATGTAATTAGAATACCCATTAATATTCTGAACCCATTACTTTTTGATACTATTCATTTTCTATGAATTAATTATTTTACAATTATTACTTATAATTTATAATTCTAATGATTTTTTTTTATTTTTGAATGTGAAATCGAATTTTCTGTAAGATCTAATAAAAAAATAAAAAAAATAAAAAGAATAAAAAAAATACCGGTATAATAATTAATTAACTAATGCATATTTAATTAAAATATAGAAAAAATATATAAAGTTACATCTTCGTAAAAAAAAATTACGTATTTAAGATTTCTGTAAATTTCAATTATCGAATGATAGACATTAAACTAAAACAAAAGTTTAAAAAATATTAAACACAGTGAGGAATAAATTAAGAGAATTAATTATTTTTCCTACGGGTATAATAGTACAAAATTTCGAGCGAAGGTTATTGGTGTTAAGCTTAAAGCATAAACGTGTCGCAGAAGGCGGATACAGGCTAAAAGCACACCATTTATTATATTAATCACATCTGTTGTACAGCTGAATTACTTTTTCTCCTGCAAAATCGACTAATTAATTTTATTTAGCCTACCTTTTATCTCTAAATTCAAGTAGTATTTGAATTACCTTTTTTATTTTTTTTTTAATTTGTATTTATGATGGATATTACTAGAAAATTAACCATTTCAGCGCTATTATTTTTTTACCACTTCAGCGCCGTAAAAAAATAAATTATTAAATTTTAAGATCGTCTTTGGTAAACTCCAGTAATATTTTAACATATTGTCTTGAGTATTTTATAATCCAGTGGCTATAAATAAAAGTATTTTATAATCCAGTGGCTAAGAGATTGATTCTAACACCAGCCTAATATTTTCATTTTAAAATATTTATTACATTTAATTTCTTTCATTAAAATACCTGATTAGAAGCCTGCCTTTGATACATGTTCCTTTTTTATTTATTTCTTAAATTTAAATGTTTACTTGACTGTGATTCAGGCAAAATAAAACAAGTAATTTTTTTTTGTTTTCTCTGAATAAAAAATTATTTCTTTCTACGGCTGTATTATAACGTCTGAGTTTCGTATCTGTATAAAAAAGCCCAAAATCCAAAACATTTGGATTTTGGACTTTTTCTTAACTCCAGTAATAAGCTCTCATTGAGAGATTTTCAACGATATATCATAAGTGGTACTTATTTTCATTGGTTCCAGAGTTGTAGCCAATTAAATTGAAATTTTAATTAATGAAATGTGTGGATCTGTAAGAGGAACATCGGTTCGTATCAAACTTCATATCCTTTTTTTATTTTTTTAACTTTTTTAAATTTATTTTTTTAAAATTAAATTTATTGATTAACCCGTGATTGAAAAACAAGAAGATTTTTACCATAAATAATTATTCAACAATAACAATAATAAAAAAATCAGAAGTTATTAGTGAAATAAAATTTTATGTACTTTTAAAAATGTGTATATGTAATTTAATAGGCGTTATTACATATGTGTATATGTAATAGATTTAGTGAAACATCTGATTATTTAATATTAATTATCTAATTTAGAATCATATTATATTTGGATTTTCTAGTTTAAGTTCCGTTTAATTTTATTTAACTATTCTGGAGTTTCTGTTTAATTTTATCTACATTAAAATTAACTACAGAGTAACTGAAAAATAAACCCTCACAAGAACAACATATACACTGAGGCATACAAGCCCAATCTTTAATAAATTGCAAAAAATTCTTATTTTATAATTCATTACTCCTCTGATATTGTCGGACAATATTCTCCCTAAGTCGGAGTTGATCATCTTTTTGTTTATTTGTTTTTTGTTGCCAATTATTTAATCGCTCTTTGGTTTGATATATAATTCTTCTGATCTTAATTTGTGTACACGTTCTCTAGTTTTCAAATTTTCTCTCTCTTTATATTCATGATCCTCTCAATCTTTTTATTGTTTCCTTGGTATTAAAGTTTTCTTTCTCTTTATATTTATCAGCTCTCTTAATTTTTTTATTCTTCACTTGTTCTTAACTTTTTCTTCCTTTCATATTAATTTTCTTTTCGTTTTTTTTGAGATATATTTTTTCATGTTATCTTTGTTTTTCCTGTTTGATTGTTTCTTTTTCATTCTTGATTATTCACCAAATAATCCAATAATAAAAACTGAATATTTTGCACCGTAAGGTCGAAATTAACATTTGTAACCAGTATACATGAGTTCACTAAACATAATAGTTTATTATTAAATTTTATTTAAACGACACACCAGAAATTTTAAACATTTGTTAATCAGCAACTCACGAAGATACGAATAATACTGATCTAGTAATACGAGTAATAAAGGGACTGTTACTCTATCCTAATATTTCATGTAAGCTTGTTAAATTAATAATTGTATAAATATTTGATGTTAATAAAAATTAATATTTCAGAAATTGTGTAACTGTTCACTTTATTAAAGAATTTGAGGATCGTATCTCACTTTCAAATGAAATAAGTTTAATTAAAGTGCAGCAAAAAATGTGTATATACAATTTAATAGGGGTACAAGGAAGTCATTTGGTGTCCACATCAGATTCTTTTTTTTAGTTTTATTTTAATCCGGTTTAGTAGTTCGCAAGCAGAGATTAATTTGAAAGTACACCGATAAACAGTAAAATATAGAAACTTATAAGTTTCTATATTTCACTGTTTATCATTTTGTTAATTATCTTGGATTCTGAGGAAGAAATATATTTAACGTCGATCGATATTAAAGAAAAGGCAGAACTTAAATAACTTATCGCCGCAGAAATGCATTGTTTAATCTATTTTTAAAAAATGCCCTTTTATCATTCATTAAACATTACCAAGAAATTATTATTAAAAAATACATGATAATTCGTTTTCATAGAATAATAAGATTAAAAGAAATTTAATAATAATATTTTGAACATCAGACCTTGATATTTTCTTACTAATTAACGAAACTGAATTAATAAAGCGAAAATTAAAATAAAATGTAAAACGTGATTGTTGATCTTATTAACGGGAAGGTTTAACCTGTATGTACCAGTAGTAGTCTTATTGGCAGTATGGTAACCACTGTTAAATATCACAGAATAGATATCAGTTATTTCTGTTGTATTCCAATTTTTTTTTTCTGTATTAAATTCTTTCTTGCTTTTTTAAATTATTTTTTTGATAATGTTTTCGATTGGATATACAAAATTCCCTTTATTTAATAAAAGGTATTAAAATATAATATTAATAATAATAATTATTATTATTAAACAACATGTATCATTAAATAAAAATTAAATGATAAAAAAAAAAAATGGCACGATGTTGTGCCGGTTTTAGAGGTAAATTTCAGTCTTAAATATCTATAAAGCAAGAAATTATGAAGTATCTAACGTGTAAGCGCTAAGGGAATCTGTTGATGTGTGAAGTCAGAACTGGAGGGGAACGAATGGGAGTCTGCGGCACCAGTAGCTTGAATATGCTTGGAAACATTTCTTTTATCACTCGTTCTTTTCAACGTTCTCTAAGAAGAAGAAACAATAACTGTTTCTTTGCAACGGAATGGTTTATGAAAAATCGGTACACATTTATGTTTCCATTTCGCTTTGCTCAATCTTGTGTGTTAAATATTATTCATTAAATTTGTGTAATAATTAAACAAAAAGGTATTAATTTAAGCAAAAGTGTGGTTTTTTCAATTCAATTTCCTTTATAAAAAGATGTGGTACAATGTTGATTTTTTAAATTTGTTTTGACTACTTCATTTTTCTGGATATTTTTATATTTTCATCCTTTTTATCTTAGTTGTATGAGTAGACATTTTTGGTTATGTAATTTCTGGTGGGGACTTTCTCTAATTTTTAGAATAGCTTCTTATCTGATAAATTAGAAAACGAAACTTGGTATTTAGTTGATTTTTAATACTTTTAGTTATTTGCAAATACAAACTGCATACATATTACAGATTTAAAATAGTAAAGTAACGAGTATATAGCTTTTACGTAAGTTTAATATAAGCAGTTTTGTAATCATAATTACTTAATAGTATTTCCTTATGAATGAAGGAAAAATTGGGAACATGTAATATTTAGATTCATATTTTTTGTAAGGGGATGTATTTTCTGTTAACTTACCTTCAAATAAGACTATAAAGTTTTATTTTTAGCATTTTACATGAATAAATATTGTATATACAGTTTTCTATATACTGTTACGGTAGAGAAGCTTCTAGAAAGAAGAGAGAGAAAATGAAAAAAGAAGAATCTAGAAGAGACGTCAAAGGATTTTTTTTCTAGAAAAGAGCTTATAGAAAAGCGAAGAAGGTGTGGTCGATGGAAATTATTACGCTTGAACAAAAAGTTAATCAAAAGGACGGGTTGGGTTCTGGTTCTACAGGCTAGGATATATAAATACTACCGGGAACCACTGAAGTTCAAGTTCGAGTTCGGTGCAGTGTTCGATAAAAGAATAGTAAGTGTTTGGTAACGAGTGAAGAGTGCGCCACGAGTATTACATGAGTATTACATTTTGGAATGTGGTCGAAAACAGGAAGCTGTTCAAAGAGTTATTTGTGGTGAAAGTGGTTCCTGAGAACATATTGATATCCACTTTGACAACTAACTGATGTAGGTACCGTAAAAAAAACAACGTATCTTGTGATTATATTGTTCAAAAGATTTTATCTGGATCTATAGTATAAAGGCGATCGCCAGTTTCATTTGTGTTTCATTTTATTGGAAATGGGTAGTGTACTTACAAAGGTTACATATTTTCAGGCCATTGAAAAAAATAACTTCTCTTTGATATTACGATTTTTACACTATTTCTTCAAAACAGATAACCTTAATCACTTCAAATATGTTTAATATTTTATTTATTTTTCGCAGCAGACGGACGTTCATTAAAACTTCATGACATTAATGCGACTTCACGAAAACCCTTTTGCTCTTCCCTTACTAGTGTTGTTTTCTTTTTTTTTCTATCTAAGATTTTACAAGCAACTTCAACAACTTTAGTGTCAATGTTTTAGAAGAAAACGCAAAATTTGTCATTTTTATCTTTTTCAGTGACAAAAATTTTAAACTATGACGATGTTTCGTTCAAATTTAGCAAAAACAGCCGCTACTATTATTGGAAAAGAAACAAGAATGAGATGTAGGAGATATTATGATGGGTGTTTTGCCATGTGAAATAATAATTTGCCTTCCACGATACCTGTTTCAGACAGAAGATACCGATTTTGGAAACTTTAGAAACGTTAATGAATAAAAATAAAAGAGAAATATGAGATTTTAATTATAAATATAATTTTTATGAGAGGTAGCATAACAAAAGAAATTGTCTAAGTATTGTTTAATCAATGTTTTTAAAATCAAGTTTATATATCCTAGCATCCCAATTCTTTTAAATTTATCTATTAGCCGTTCTTTTCAGCGTTCTACAAGTGATCAGGAAGGAACAAAACTCACAGCAGGATCCTGTCTCTAACTTGATCACTAATAAGATACTATTTATTCATTAATTGTATCCTCTAGACGATATACTTCCCTACTGAATAAAAAGTTTTACAAATGGTTCGGTCCAGAAACTGGTTAAAACTTTTCATGATGTATCCTCGTACAGGATACATCCTCGTACAGGCTCGTAGGCAAGTCTGTTGCCTACTTTATCGAAGGTATTTCAGAGATTATTTCTTCGGAGAATGTGGTCTATTCTGGAGCAGAAATCACGTTATTCCAGATCATCTGTTCGGTTTCCGTAGTGGACACTCACTAATGAACAGAGATATTCTAAGAGTCACGAGCAAGAGCTTAGAGAATAAGAGATACTACTGTACGGCAGCTTTCTTAGATGTGCAATTTAAGAAAAAAAAAGTAGAAGAAGAAAAGTAATGTAGCTGGACGATTTTAAAATCAAATGCAAATTAAGAAACTAAGGAAAATAATATTATCGTCGTTATTCTACAAATCATAATTCTCATTTCTCAAATTTTACGAACTGTTTTTTTTTTATTTGGTATATGAATTTAAAAAAAAATTCATTATTATTTATTAAGTTTGTTGATAATTGAAAGAAATCTACATTTAAAAAAATGGAAAATTATGTGAAAAATTAAAAATTAATCGTTCTAAAAATTGAGATTTTGTTTTAGGTAAAGTTATGTCTGTTCTTATTAAACATATTTTTATTTTTCAGCTATAATTTTAAAGATATGAAAGATAATGTTTTCTCTAACTTCTTCTAAAAGGACTTGGATTGATGTATGAAAAATTATTGACTTGTTAAAAATTACGAGGATTAATACGTGATTTACATGTTATCATTCATTATGTGTCGTCATAATGTGGTATAAATATGGAATTTTTTATATATGGCTACCATGATTTTGTTAAGTTTAAATTGAGTTTGAAAAGAAATTGGCGATTCGTTAATCAAAATCAGATTATTATAAATTTTAATAATAATTATTTTTTTTTAACAGAAAATAAATACAGGTATATTTTTTTCTAGATCGTCAGTTACTAACGAATATTTTTAACAAACTTTTGAGATAACTGTGTTAAAAAAGAATAACTAATCAATGTTCCAAGTTTCAGAACCTTATTTATTACTGGAAATTTTAAATAAAACTCCGAGCAGCCTTCATTAAATAAATGATTTTTAATTAAATGTTTAGGTCGCAGGTGAAATAAAAAAAATTAATTAAAGTAACATTTTTAAGATTATAAAATATGGAGATTTATTGTTAAGTAATTTGACAATCAATTAATGCATGAAAAAAAAGATTTAGTATTTTTTATATTATCAAAAATGTATTTTCCTTATAGAATTTAAACAAATTCATTTTCTTATATAATATTAAACGTATAAACGGGTGTTCAATAAGTCTGGAAACTTGGTCGGAAAAAAATTCTAAAAGAATGTATTTTTATATAAATTTGTAATAAATACTCAAATTTAATACTAATGACTTTTTGTATAAGTTAACACATCATAACATATTACGAAACACCTTCTTAAGTGCATTTTAATCAATGTTCTTGATCACTTTTGATATAAAATGTCGTAAATTGTTAAGGAAGTCTGAACCTGAGAAAAAACCGCATTTTTAATAAAGCTGGGTAAAAAAAAAGTCCGTTAGTGTCAAATCCGGGTTACAAGGGAGTATGAGTATAATCCACGACTAATCGATCACCAAAAGATTATCTCAAAAACTTGACGATGCTTGCGATAGACTGAGCTGTTGAGCCGTTCTACTGATTGTTAATACATCCGTTCATCCATAAAATCAATAAACAGCAAAATAATGTCTTGATATAATATCGAAATGATAGGCTGCTCGAAGAAGATCTGTTCGATTACACGTTTTCTCGACATACCGCACTAAATCCCAAAATTTTGTGGATGTAATCTGGTTTCAACATAGACGTGGGGATTCTCACTTAGAAAAAAGGTAATTTTGTGAATTGTCATAAAAAAATACTGTATCTAGAATACGGAAGCCGCTATGTGTAAATTACAGGAACCAGTCGTAGAAATTACGCCGTCTTTATTAATAACTATTTCATTATTGTCTAGAGGAGAAACAGGATGGTTAGATTTTAAAGCATTCTTCAGTGTCTTGTATGGAATCAGTTTTTATTTTCACTACTCTTGCGAATTTTGGAACAGATAAGCGATGAGAGCTTACTTCTTCCACTTTCATTGGCATTCTAAGGGACTTCGGTTTTCCTTTACGCGAACTATCTTTCAGGCTCTGTCTGAAAACGATCAGCTGTTCGTTTAATTCCTAAATGTGGAATGGAAACTCATCCTCAAACTCGTCTTTAAAACAGACAAGAAGAGTGTCATACGATTTCGTTTCAAAATAACGTTGAATAATGAAACAATGCAAGCGGGAGAAAATTACGTCGTGACATTGACACACACACACACACACACACACACTGTACGCGAATCTTCCTTTGAGATATTTTGTAGACATTAACTGATGCTACTTTTTTCTTTTTTTTTGTTTGTTTGTTCTACTGCTCCCTTGGACCGGCTCAACAATCAAGTATTACTCAGCCCAGCGGAGTGTTCTTGCGACTCTAATGAGCTTCCCCGCCTATTGGCAGTACGTCCGGCATGGCGTCGGCTCACCGGTTCCGGATCTTTTCCTTATTTTCATCTTGCCTCTGCCTCTAACCGCTAATGCCAGGGACACCGGGCCCGGCTATGACGTTCTCGGCCCTGCCCCAGCAGCCGGGTCTCGATCGTTATGTTTTTTTCTTAAAGTAACATCTCCCACTTCTTGTAATCCACTTCCTTTGCTCGTATAACCTCAGCCACGGATCTCTTTATTGTCAGCAATTCATCTTTACCTTTCAGCATATACTTTGTTGTAGTTTCCGGGGTAATCTCTTGTATGTTATATCTTGCTTTTAGATCCTACCAACGTGCACATTCAAAAAAGGTGTGGCAGGGAGTGTCTTCTCGACCGCAGTACACACAATTTCTATCTTCTTTTAAACCTGTGTAAGTATACACCAAATTCTTCGTGACGGGAAAGGAATTGTGAGTAGTATCCCAGGTTATTTTGCTATTTGTAAAAATTTAGAAGTCGTCTGGCATTTAGTTTTCAAAACCAGAGTTGTTGGGCTTATTAAAAACCTCTTAATGATAACTAAAGAAAAACTACTCTTTGAAGAAATATACTTTTCTAAGCACTTGATGAAAAATAGAATTTTAAAATATATTTGTTTATTTGTCCTTTTTATTTCCGTAATTCTTGAGAAGCTCAACTTATTGAAACTAAGGACAGGAATATTGAAAAATGACGCATAAAAGGAACACCAATTTTTTTCTTCTTTTTTCCTGTTCGGTTTCCATGTTTCATAACGTTTTTAATATAACATTAGCTTCTCAGCCCGGTTTCGCTCTGCTCTTTGCGACGTCAAAGGAGATTCAGTTTTTGAAAACTGATTTATTTATTTAAAAATACATAACTTTAGTTATAAAATTCACTAAAATTTTATAAAATAATTGTAACTGTATTCGTTACAAAAATAAAAGGCAAATGTGCATTTTTTTTTATAGTCTTGAAAATTTTTTCAAGACACGATTCATTTTTACGTGTCTCACATTTACTTCGTTGTACGGAAAATTACTGTAATTAAAAGATTTTTAATGTTTGTTTTTCCGATACTTTAATTATTCATTTCCATTTCTTATTTCTATTTTATAATTTTAACGTTAGCCTTTGTATTGTTATCAAATACGTTGTTTGAATTTTTAAAAATTAGTCATACCGTTCCGGAGATATAAGTAAATTTCCGAAAAATAACGGACAACTGAATAACTGAATAACCGACTGATACAGCGTATTTTTTTTTTATGCAAACGTTAGCAGTCAACATGGTAAAAACTAAGCCGTTTGAATTTTTAAAATTGGTCATACCGTCTCGTAGTTATAACTGCATTTCGGAATAAGATAATGTCCGGATAACTGGACAACCGGATTATGGACAGTATAAAATAAAAATATAAAAACCACCCTTGCAATAAATAGACTTTTTGTCGAATTACACTTTTTTGTATACCTATGGGGTCCTTAATCTTGCATTTCAAAAAAATCAACTCCTTTTTTTATGCGTGATTTTTAGTGATCGTTATTTAAAAAAAAAATTGTTTAGGAGCAAGTATGACTATCTACGTGGACCCCTGTGGACAATTCTATCTTCAAATTTATGCAAAAAATGAATCAAAACACATTCTGTCAAGCTTAAAGTTTCGTTCGATCATTTTCCTACTACATGAAGTTTCTTTTATATTTCAATATGAGACATTATTCTCTATGCCTAAACATATTTATGTTGAGCTAATGTTTTTTGCAAACCATTTATGTATTAGATATAAAAGAAAGTGATGTGATGAACAAAACGCATCGCAATTTATTTTTATATAGTATTCTTAATAGCGTTTCGTAATTTACCGAATTCATCCTGCAGAATTCGTTGTAGGATAAAAACAATATATCTCGTATTAAAATGGGATCCCTATAGAAAAAAATCTGATGTGGACAACATATGACTTCCTTGTACGTCTATTAAATTATATTTATACATTTTTTTAAAATGGAAAGTATATAAAATTTTATTTCATTAAAAACTTCTGATATTTTTCTTCTTTTTTGTCTTTTTGATGTTATTGAATTATTATTTATCGTAAATTTTTTTTACAATGAGAAGTTAATTATTAACTCGTATTTAAATTGAACAAAAAAAAAGTTAAAAAAAGGAAATGAAATGTAAGCACTAAAAATAGGGAAACACTAAAAATTAGTTCAGTATCATCCTCAAATGAAAATACTTAACCATTATCCACGTCTAACTTTGATAAATCTTTACCATAAATCAGGAACAATATAGTTGATATATCGTTCCTTGAAAGAAGCCGTAATTATTTAGATAGGCGTGATATGGTTTATTATATTTTATAATCGTGTATATTCTATTATAAAGATTTTAAACAACACATTTGCAGCACCTCTATACGTCTCTTTGTCTCTTTTTCTGTTTAGTCTCCGGAACCACCGTAAGGTATTACTTCAGAGGATGATATGAAGTGTAGTATTGTACAGTCTCAGGTCGATCATTCCTGAGGTGTGTGGTTGGTTGAAACCCAACCACCAAATAACACCGGTATTCACGATCTAGAATTCAAACTAATACCCTAATTTTTTCTAACTTATCCAGTAATATACATTATATTGTAAGGGACCGTATCAAAGGCGTTAGCAAGATCTAAAAACACGCCCAAAGGCTTATTACCATTAGTTAGATAATTAACGATAGTGTTAATAAATGCAACTAGGATCATTATTTTTATTAGGATAAAATCCGAATTAGTTATTAAATTTTATGTTAATATACTGTATTATTAGGATATTAATTTTATTTGTATAATTAATATTTTTTTCATCATATTTTAATCGATTGACATCTGTAATACATTTATATTGTTTATAAGCTTTTTAAATTGTTTTTATTTTTTATTTTACTTCTTATGGATTATGCTGCCTCAAAACAAACTTTAACTTCAATAAATACTTGGCAGTTAGTTTTGCCCTGATAATTCCTGAGATAGTGCTGGTAATTAAACCCTATTAGTGGATAGTACACCGTTGATATCGATATACAAATCTCTAATTAAAAGTAATTACCTTAGATACGAACACTGTACTCCAGTATCACGGAATAGGTAACAAAAAACTGTGGATCGGAGTCACGTTAACTACTCACCTTATCGACGGATTAATTATTATATTTTTTTATAATTATATGATGATAATTTATTTACAATTAATTTTTCTAAAATTAAATTAAACTTTAAAAAAAATTGTTCTTTGAGAAAATGTTTTTACGTGTGTGCTTAAAATATAACATCGATCATTTCGTGTTGTATTTTATCTTAGCTTGGTTTTTGATTGTAGAATCCTTGTAACGTAAGAGAAAATAGTTCATCTAGGTAGGTATATAATAAGAGGGAAAGCCGAGAGTTATTTTTTTATGTGAAAGGCAAGTCATTAGTGGAACGAAGTTCATACACTCAGCCACATTGAGCTATTCATGAGAATCCCAGCGGGTTGGACTCATCTGTGAGCACACCTCTACCATTTATTTAAAAATGTAGTCACGTAAGACAATTTAGACAACATGTTTTTATTAAACTTAAGTCTAATGTAAATTAAATTTAAATCTTAATTTTTTCAGATTACTGAACTCATGCAGACTGTTGAATTTTTTTATACGTATAGGTCTGTCATAAAACTGAAGATTTTAAGTTTACATATTATTCTATAATAATTATTTATTAAAAATTAAACTGATTTAATAAAAATCATTAAGAAAAAAAATAATACTTTTTCACGTTTTTTATTTTTATTTTAAACTTAAAAAAGTCATCGTGAACTTAAAATCAACTCTCTACAACTGAAAAATCCTTAATTTAGCGCTGATTTCAAGTCAAATTTAACGAATTGTAAGATTTTTTAAAATTTTATTTTGTTTTTAACGTTTTTTTTTCAGTTTAACTTTATTTCATATTTTTTAGTTATATTTAAGATAGGGGTATATTTATAAAATACTCTTCCGGTTTAAAAAAAGCCGTTCGTCAGAAACGCTAAGTAACAAATTTTTTGTATAGAAATTACTATGACTGTGAACTAAGTTCTTTAAAATTTAACAATGTGTGTTACTCATTTTAAAATCTGAACGTTTTCAAATAATTTTCTCAAAATTTTGCGCCATAATTCTTTAAATATCAAAATGAAGATATGCTACTTATCATTAAGCTATGATTTCGTTTATTTATTTTTTTTTAACGATTTGTTCAGTTCTTCAGTTTAACGAGTATAAAAATTAATTGCAATATTCTTTTAATAATACACGCGTGCACGCGTGTGTGTAAAAATGGGGAACGAATAAAAATAAGTTTTAATAAAGTTTTTTTTGATTCTATTAAAAATACACATTAAATATTTCCAAAATTTATTGTAGCATTTAGCCCTTGTTTTATAGACATCGTTGCCTCTGCACATGCATTTGTTTAATATGAACAATTTTTTTCATTAAACCAGTAAGTTATCTAATCCATATTCATGTCCTGTAAAAATGCATAATTAGTAATTAAGGAAATGCTATCGCAAATTAACAACAATTTACATGTTAATAATTGCAAGTAAAACAGATGTCTGTTTTGTTATCGGTTTTAAAAATTAATTTTTTTAGCTTGCAAGTAATAAAGAAAAAAACTTTTTCCCAGAGATGAAAGCACGATCTTAATTAAAAACGTCAAAAATAATTTTTATGTCGAGAAGTATGTTGCCTCTCCGTTGGTTTTATATAAACTGTGTAGATAAATTTCAGTATTGGATATGATAAATTTACCGGCATTTGTCAACAAAATTGGTTCGTATATGCTTGAGTGATACTAAATAAGCAAACAACAAACAAATGTTATGGTAATCTATTCAGCGTCTGTCACCCTTTTTTTACTTTTCATAAAAGTATAAATATTATATAAATAAAACATCTTCTGAAAAATAAATGCAAAAAAATTATGTCAGGTGTGGGGTTCGAACCCACGCTCCCGTTTGGGAACCAGAGCTTAAATCTGGCGCCTTAGACCACTCGGCCAACCTGACTACTTACGGTTGCGTTTATGTAAGAGATACTGATTTTACTGCACATGCTTTACGTTTTCTTAATTTAATTTTAATTAATATACCGGCCTCCGTAGCGCGAGTGGTAGCATCTCGGTCTTTCATCCGGGGGTTCTCGGGTTCGAATCCCGGTCAAGCATGGCATTTTCATACGCTGAAAAAATTGTCATTTATCTTATACTCTGAAGCTAAATTAATTAATTAAAAAAAAATTAATTATTAACACGTGTATTAATTAGTAGAGATTATAGAAAAAAATGTAATTTATATAAATATTTATAATAAAGTCTCAATAAAATTAAATTTGCACAATATACTTTGAGTTACATCACTTTTTTTACATGATTTAAAAAAAATTGTAGACTAAAAAGTCGTGAAAAAATTTATGTCAGGTGTGGGGTTCGAACCCACGCTCCCGTTAGGGAACCAGAGCTTAAATCTGGCGCCTTAGACCGCTCGGCCAACCTGACTACATGTTAGTATATTCAAGCTATAGGCATTCGTTTTACACATTTAATTATTGTTTCTTTATGTAAAGTTTTGTTTATACAAAATAAGATTTGTAACAATTTCGTTATTTATTATGTACATTATTATATTTTAACAATAGGTGCTTATAAAATTAAGTAATATTTTACAAATTCCCTAAGCTTAACTCCATTTGAAAAACATAAATGTTGAAAAGAAAGAAAAAACTTTGTATTGTATTCTAATCATTAGTGTACGAATAAAAAAACGTATTTTCCGATGCTTTTAGAATGATTGAATTTTATTGTTAACGGTAGGAATTAGTGAGCTGCGGCAGTTCTGAAAAAAAAATATTATACCTTGAATTTTGAGAGTTAATTAAACTTATTAAGGTTTCATTTTGTATTTTACAATTGGAATGCAATGGTTTATCTATTGTTATAGAATGAAAACATTCTAAAAAAAATTTACGCTGTATATTTTCTCTTTTGTTTTTGATTCTGTGTAAAAAAAATCCATGTAACTGTAGATTATCCAAAATACGTAAGTGTAATATTATAAAAACTATACATAAATTTAACAAAGGTATAGTATATGAATAATGTAATGTACTAACATTTCAGATATTTTAACCGAAGTTTGAAAATAAATTTACTTCCAGGAAGGATAATTAATTATGCAATTAAGCGGTAATAGTCCATAATTTTCTCAAGAAATACATATTTCATTGTAAGAGATTGTGGTATTCTTATCACGAACAGTTCCCCAAATAAATTTATGGTTCTAATTAAAAAATAAAATTTATGTTAGGCTTTACTTCAGTAGAAAAAAATCGGGATTGAGAATTGAGGTATTTTTTTATTTTTTATAAACAAAAATTAAAACAAATTTCATTAATTCTTATCGAATACTTTCTTATTTTCATTTTTTGTTAACTCTAAAGATTACATCATGATTAATGGTAATGTGAGGATTTCGATATAATAAATAGGAACTGTTTTCAAATAAAATTATTTCTGTAATGGATATTTGTACGTACTTAATAAAATTAAAAAAATAATGATTTTCGTTATTCTTGCTAAAATGAATTCCTCTAAAAAGCGGTACTTTTGTTTGGTTTATACTATTTTACCCCGTTTTTCTTATGATTGTGAGTCATATAAAGCATTGAGGTAGAAGACGCATCAGTCAAAATAACTTTATCTGAGAGTAATTATGTTCATTTTTATTTATGAAAAAAAAGAAGAGGTCTAAGTCTTAGTGGTGAATATTACCTGCATTCCAATCGGCTTGTACATCGGTGATGTACATTCGACCTTACATTCGTCTCGGAAAACTATCTTTCTCTTAATTCCTAGTGAGCCAGACTAAAAATTTTTGTTATTCTTAAGAATGGTTGTTATTTTTAGGAGTGACTCATGTCAGATTACCCGTAACGGTTTTGGCACTTAACAACATGAAAGATGACCCTTCTAGGCTTAACTGGCGATCTAGAGTTTACAATGGAATTAAAGTTCCTTTTTCAAATTTTGATGTTTAATATTTAGTAGTATTGTCAAATATATAAAACCTGTGCTTCAGTATTTCGATGATTAAAGAAAATGTTTTTATAAATACATTTACTGAAACGCTTACTTTTCGTCTGTCTAAACCTTTATTTATTTAAAAATGTTGACTTTATTTTCATTATCAAAATTCATATAAAAGCGGTTAAATAATTTTTTTACGAATATTAAAATCCAAATTCTACAAAAAAGTAATTGGATGTGGGTACTACAAATTTCATAATGGAGGCCACTTTAATTTTTAAATCATTAATACTCTTATTTTGATAACGTCTTTTTAATAAAATTATGTTTTATCAATTTTTACCGTTTTATTTTGAACAAAATATCATTTCATGTACTAAAATATGATTTCAATTGGCAGAATTATGGTGAATATTATTGCTTACAGAAAATTCAAATTTATAAACGGAAAAATGATTCGTTATTATAAAATCACTTCCCATACGATTTTGGTCTTCTCTACAAAATTTTGTTGTATACTGTACGTTATTACTTATCTAATATCTCAGCTTTACTCGTTTCTCTTTGCTTTAAAGGTAATTTCGTTTTAGATTTTAACTTTTCATTAATATCCAAAGTATTTCTGTTTTCTCAAAGTGTCTTAAAGTGAGGGAAATGAATTGAACTTTACTTACTCAAATATAAATAGAAAAACGGATTTTTTTGCAAAATCTGCGGTATAAGTTTGAGTTATGTTTTAAAAGCAAAATAGTTATGCTTAGGCTAAGAGGTACTTAATATTTCCATTGGGAAAACAATCGGAAAAAGTCTTTATTTCCCCATTAACTAAAGAAAGATTTGTTTTCTTAGTTAAGGAGATAAAATTTGGCAAGATTATTTCTTCTAAATTATTTCCTTGAAATCTGAGCTTTGAGTAATAGTCTTCTACAACTTAGCAGATTCATTGTATTTAAATAAATATGTCATTATTTACAATAAAATACTTACGAACTTAAATAACAAAATTACTATTATCTGCCTTACAACCACGGTTGGACCCGATATCATTTTATAAATATAATATTATAGTTTCCGAAATATTTATTGACTTAAAATCTAATTCGGCTGAATTTTAAGAATAGAAAACTAATAATTTGCATATTTGAATGCTTTGCAGAATATAGGTTTAAATATTTAAATTAAATACTTCAGTTTGTACTTTAAGAATGAGTTTCTACATACGTTATTTACCGATTGCCTTTGGAAACGTTTAACTTTTCATATGTTCCTGGTTTGATGATTATATAGTTTATAACAATATTAATAATAGAAGATTAAACGTTTCCGAAACCTCAGCCTGATAACTTACAAAGCAATATGTCAGAGAGGGGATGGGTACCGCACGAATCACAGAAATATCAAAGTCATATCTCTAAATATCCTTATGAATTTAGCGATGATCTAGTTAGCGTTTAGCAAACATCTACAAAAACCCACTAAAAAGAAAGTGATTAAGGATAGAGTAAAAGAATGAGGAACGAGAATCGGGCGATCCAGTCGTAGTGAAAATCTCAAAATGAAGCAATAGCCCTTTCGAAGAAGTCTTTCAGGCTTTCTCCGAAAGAACATCCTTATTATTTTCAATTCTTTGGGAAACAGGAGTACTTTTATTCAGAATGGGAGCAGCACACTGCTGATTAATAATTCTGTTTTGACCATCTTATGTACATTCTGCAACAAATTCCTTTTCTTCCAGAAAATAAAGAGGCACCGTAAAGAATAGGCTCAGTTTTCCTTACGGAAAATCAGTATCTTTCGCTTACCCGCGCCATTGTGTACGTTTGGAGATACCTAACCTGAAAATCAAAACATTCAGCTAAATCATGATTTCAGGATGTCTTAAAAGTATGCCTTTAAAGGGTTAAGTAATTGAATAAGTTGTATATTGATAATTATTAGCAGTTAATAATTGAATATATTAGGCTGATGTAAAGTTATTTTATGTAAATACTGAACTTGAGGAAAATTCCTAATTAATAAAAATTTATACCAATGTTAAGAAGCTATGATTAGATATATACAATATTTACAATAGAAAATGATTTATTTTTATATTAAAAAAAAAAAAAATTAATAAAATGTTGGCTTTTGTTTCATAATCCTTAGGAAAACTAGTTTATTTAGGTGTAAGTTATATCACTGAATTTGAGTTGAATGAATTTAAAAAAAAGTTACAGTGACATTGGCTTTTTCGGATCGGAATATTGTTACATTATTCAAGTGAATTAATATTTGGGTGAATTAATAATTGAATTAATATTAGTTTCAACAGAAGTAAACTTTTTACAGATGAATGCTACGTCCATTTTATTTCCAAAATGATTGCTAACAAAAATTTTTTTGTCAACTTGTACTCCTCTACCCTGTTTATTTATCATATTTGCTCTTTAGTTCTGTACTTGAATGGTTGCTGTTTTATTTTCCTAAATAAATAATACAGTATACACATAGACTAATGTTGAAGGAGCGTAATCGATCTTCTTCATATCGACCATTTTGATATGAGGCTAGTAATTTTAGAAAACATTTTTTTTTTATAAATAATTTGTTGTAAAAATAAAAAATGATGTTTTTAAAAAACAAAAAATTTTTTTAAAATAATTTCTTTTTGTAATATCATTTTATATTTGTTTCTGTCTGACTTTTAACGTATTAAAAGGACACGTTAATTCGTCCAGAGATATAAAATTACATTTATTTAGCAGTTAATAAATTAGTTTATCTATTTGTGGTATGAATCTATCGGAATTTGTACAAATTTCTTGTTCCCTATGAGAGGGGGGACTTTCACACCATACTTTTAAAGTATTTGTTCAAATTACTCAAAATTATTTGTTCCGACCGTGCCTAAAATTATTGAAATAGCTTATTCTCGAAAAATATCTAACGAGTATTGTCAACTTCGATCTGTTATCAAAAAATATTCACCAATTGTCTAATGAATAATAAAATATCCTCACTGCTCATTCGATGATAGATTTAAAAAAATCTTCTCTCTCAATATATATGCAATAAAAGAAGTACTAATTAAGTTTTAAATCATAAAATGCTTAAAGAAATTTTCTTTTACTTATTTTTCTCAATTATTTGATGTCTATGTCTAATGTCTATTTGTCTATTTCATTATTTTTATTTTTTTCATTTTTTTTATTTCATCATTTTTCTATTTTAAAGCAATTTCCTTAATTATGATGCAAATTAATTGTTCTTTGTATAGAAGAAAGTATACTGTACATTTTTTTTAGTGAAATTCGTTTTACTTATTTCACTTAAATTTTAAATGTTTCTTCTACACTTATGTTTGTATTTTTCATAACTTTTTTTTTGAATAGGAAAGAAGATTTCAAGATTTTGTATAAAAATATTTACGATGGCTCAATCTAAGGGTTCACTAGATAAAAATATTCAAAGAGATGCCCGTTTACTGATTTTATTTGATATTAATTGTGTATGGTCTTAAACTAGGTAAGAATATGTATTAATTTTGAATATGCACCTTAAACATTTTTGTAGTGTGTATAAAAGTTTATGATATTATTCCTAAAACGCTTATGTAGTCTTTTATTAATGGAACTCGCAGGTTGATTATATCTTTGTGTAATTAAAACTGAAGCTTTAAAGGATTGTAAAAACGTTTCTGAGATAGAACAGGTACTGCTCTCCTTTTGGTCAGTAAAAGATGTCTGCCATATTTTCGTATGAATATCATTTTAATAAAAAAAATTAGAATAATATTTAGTATTTATTAATTATTGATTAGCTATTATCTAAACATGTTAAAAATTTTTTATATTTCTTTATTATTTTAGCTGAACTTTTTTTATTGACTGTTTAAGTAAGCCATTCTATTTTATTTCGCAGCAGTAAACCTAAAAAAAGACCGTTCAAATTATTGACAGTCATAAATCAGTATTCTGATTTTTGAGACTGTATCAGTATTCTGTATACAGGAATGAAAGACTAATATTTATTCAATTCGGAAAATTTTCTTCTGTATAGGATGTATTAGGTAATTCTTCTAAAGATAATCCTTCATTTATATTTAGATATCATGTATTTTACTATACTAGTTTTACTCCATGCCGTATATTAGACTTGGATCGGGGTTCATTAGAATAATTATGACGAGGATACATATAAGAAAACAATTTTTTTTATAGCTCAATATTTGTTTCCCAAGGCGTGACTTATGCAAAACCTGGTGTAACTAGTAAATCATATTATTATCGCATTTATTTTTTGCGATTAAGTTTTCGGTTTCATTATTACTGGCTTATCGTGAATAAATATCAATAATTTAAAATTATCTATCTGAAAAATCTAAGGTAGAACTCTGTAATTATTTATTGTGGATCTAGTAATTATTTTTATCATTTAAAAACTTTTCATTTTAAATAGGTTTGTGTTTTTTTAACAATTATTTCTTACATACATCATAATTAATTTAAACATATTTCAACCACAATTTATCATAAAATGTTCAGTATTAAAACAAAAATTTGTTATAATGTAGATCCGTTATGTAGAATCACTATTTCTAAATATTTTGTCCACATTAAAGCGTTGTGGCCCAATTTTTTTTATGTTGCACTAAAATAGAAGGTAAAAAATAATATCAAGGTTGTGTTAAAAGAGAGCAACATTAGGTCTGACTTTATCATTTCTCTCGTAAGTAATTGAATTAGGACGAACTCTCACGAAAGAACGATTTGCATACTTATCAGCTATGATAAGGGTACTCCAGTGTGTGTGTGTGTGTGTGTGTGTGTGTGTGTGTGTGTGTGTGTGTGTGTGTTGTGTGTGTATATCTGTATATAAACATACACATAGAGACACAAACACACCTTCAGGAAGAAGGGATGTTATAGGAAAAGAGGTAGGGAATGATAAAGAGGAGATATTTCCTGGTTCATCAAATGTGCTATCTTAATGCGAAATGGTTTTGAATAACGCAAATAGTTTCTTTCTCAGTTAATTACAGTAATTTATAAATAAAAGATAAGTTTATTTTTAATCTCATTATTAGTAATTTGAATATCCGTAATTAAATTTTAGCTAAACTAAAATTTTACGATTCATGGAAAAGTTAAATTGTCTTTTACTGAAAGAAAAATCATTTGATTTCACATTAATCATAAATTTCCCATTTACTTTATTTTGCAGCTGAAATTCTAGAAGCTATTCTATACATTATTATTATCATCAAAATCTAAATAAATACATTAACCTTGTAATCTATGTTATCGACAACAGTAGTTCATTTTTTTATCGCTACAATATTGAGTGATTGTGCGAACGAATGTGTGAGCTTACACAATAAAATTACTATAAAATATTATTCATTTAAAAGAAAATAGTTTTTTTAATGAATGTTTTCGATGAAATTGATAATATTTAATTCAGAGAAGTTGCTATGAATGTGATATAAAAATCAATTTTAGCATTTTTGTATTTTTTGCAAAATAGATGTCTATGACAAACTTGCCATACGGGTTGTTAAATGTATTTTTCATGTGATGGTTGATTCAAGAAGGATTATTTCGTGGGAAGTGAAGCTTTATTGAAATCATATATCAAATCCTTATATTCTGCATAAGATTGGTATTAATTATTTACAAATTAAATATTTTTGACAAAAAATCTTTTAAAAATATTTTTGACAAACCAAATTTGTTAAACGTTTTTATTTGATTATAACTGGATGGAAGCACGTTTCATTAAAACCATCTCCAAAAAATTTAATCTCCATTAAAACTAATCCCATGTGTCATAAAATTCAGAAAAAATCCTTCCTGAGAAACCATTTTTTCGTTCAATAAAACCGTAATTTTTTTATCTAATGTGCTTTTTAAAATATATATTATTAAAAAAAAAATATTTTTGGATGATTCTATAATTTTGAAACGGATTAACCATTTTTCTTTGGATATAACTTTTTATAGTGAATTTTTGTTTCTCAGATTATTCCGATAAAAATTGTGACTTTCATGGAAAATGGATATTTTTGAGAAGTCTTATAAAAGTAAGCGTTCTTTGCTTGTTAGTGGGGCCAAAAAAAGAGTTATTTTAACGGAAACCAAATTGTTTTATTAGAAGAGATTGTTTTGATTTTTTTTGGGAGGAAGGCTTGTTTATGAACATTTTCTATGAAATTAACACTCAACAAATTCGAAGATATTTAAAGAAATGTATTCTTTGTAATAAGTTGTTTCTATAGTGATGTAGGTTTTTCAAGGAAGGTGGAAGTTATATATAATACCGATTTTTTGAATCTTCTAGCACAAAAAGTGTATTTTTTACTAAACTTCTTTTTCAGAAGTATTTAGTTTTCTATTAGAAATTGATAATTTCATAAATTATGATTAAGAAATAAAAATAACAATGCTTCGCTATTGCCAGAATGTTTACCGCAGTTTAAACCTCACCAGTCTCACAACTACATAAATAATTTTAAAAAATGTATAAATAAATAACCTAAAAATTTCTTTTACTAAATTTAATGTCGTTGTATATATATATATTTATATATATATATATATATATATATATATATATATATATATATTATATATGTCGTCTATATTAATCGCTGTATATCGACTTCCTTAGGCATTTTTTCTTTTTTGCTGAATTTCTTTATTCACTTAAAATCAACTTCTACAATGAAGCTATAAGTAAGACGAAGAACCGATCATCCTTTCAAAGAAGACTACCCTATGATAATCCTCAAGTAATACAAAAACAATAGCATAAGGTAACAAACAAACAATAAGGTTTTAAGAAAGCCTTGTAGAGCAGAACCTTGTTACAGAAAGAAAGTTCTGACCTCTTACCGAACACTCAGTACATCTTGTTGAACTAAACGACAAGCAACTTCTCCCTAACGTAGATCCTTCAGTTATTATGTGAATATTACGTTATCAAATTATTAAATATTATGAAATTAATAACTTGGAAACACTCCCGGGAAAAATTTTGAGTTATTTTTGATTAAAGTAGTTTTTGAGTTATTTTTGATTAAAGTAGTTTTTGAGTTATTAGGGCACACATAAAACGAAGATTTTTTTTATTTATATAAATATGTTAAAAATGATAATTTCCAATGAAAATGTCCGAACGAAAATCTTTGAAAAGTCAAAGTTCGTTGTGGAAAGCTGTTTCTGTGGTAATAAAGAGCTAATAAATTAAAGTTAAAAGTCCGATACGACTGTTTTATTTATGAAATTTTTGTGTTTATTATTTAATTTAGCTTTGCGCTAAATAAATATACACATTTTTTAATTCAATTTTAAAATATTTCAGAAAAAAACAAGTGAAAGTCAAATAGATATGTCTTATCAATATAAAAGAAAGAAAATTTGATCACGTTTATCAGCATTCTTTCGATATGCTTAAGCCGAGTTAGAAAGACATAGTTTCCTTTTTTTCGTAATTAAGTAGAAATCGTTGTACCAACTTAGTAAATCCACAACTCCATTCGGCGGATAAATACAACTCTTTATCTTGGAAGTAATCCTTCTTAGCTCTCAACTCATTTTTCCAGTTTTCTTAACTTTGCTTATTTCTTATTTGTTATGTCTTTTAGTTAAAAAGTTTGTGCCGTTAACTTATAAAACTTTGACTATAAACTTTTATTTTTATTCCTTTTAGTGGGATAGTTTGTATTCTATTTAGATTAAATGGCGCAATTTAAGTATAACTCTAATTATTAACCGGATAGACTGTCAAAATACAATGAAACATTTTTGAAGACGAGTTTAAGCTTCGCTCTCGACTTACAGTCAGGTGTAGACTTAAAATATGTAGAAATTGTGATATTTTTCCGTTGAAAACGTAAATATTAAACTTTAATATTAAGGGAAATCGTAAAAAAATTTGTTGAGTATAATCGTATCTAGTTTTTCTTAGATTAAGACTTTAATTTGGAAAACTAGAAACACTCAAAAACAATTTATAAAATATTTATTTAAAATATTTCTTATTATTGCGATTTTTAAACGATCATCATCAGTAGACATTAAGGCTATAAGAAAATAGTAAGGAGACTTGTTATCAACAGTGAAGCTGAGACTTTATCGTTGAATAAAATGAGACAGATATCTATAAATTTTTAAAATCTTAAATAATCTATTAAAAATCTTTGTAAAATTTTTCGATCGTAAAAATATTATACGGTTATCCCTATCTTTAAATTCTGTTCATGGATCTTTGCTTTAAGGTTCACGTTACCTCTACCTTTCTTGAGATAAATTTTTTCTATTCAATTTATAAAAAGAATAGAGGATTGCATTATTAGATCGTGTTGAGAAATCTAACTTGAAAATCAGTGGTTTATACTAGTAAATGTCAATAGTCAATGTTTATACTAGTAGATGTAATACTAGTTTTATTGTATTTATTAATTCTATATACTTTATTTTCTTTTATATACCTTTTCCTCACTGTCTGCTAATGATAATTAAATCGGATTGACCATCTAGTTATTTTAGATTTTAAGTAAAATTTTTATAAATGATTTCTGAGCGTAAGGTAGTTTTCCATTTTGTTTCAATAACCGTCAACACAGTCCTTTATTTTTAATATAAAAAGATAATTTTTAATAGTAGAAATTATTCAAGATATTATTTTGATTGTTTAGCTATTACTACAAACGGGATGTGTGTATGTGGTTTTTTAAGTATTAAATTACTCGTAATCTTTATTATCTCACAGCTGTTACCACTTTTTCTGAAAAGTCTCAGTTTTCTTAAAATAATTTGGAAATAAAATATCCTATATTTATTTTAACGTTTTTGTTACCTTTTTAGTTTGATCTAAAGATTAATTTAAATATTTGGTTCAAGCAGTAAGCAGTGCTAAAATTAATAAATTTATCTTTATCTCATAAATCAGTTACAGTGATGTACAACTCATATAAAAATTAATTATTATTTGCTTGTTTTTTTAAAAGTTATTGATTGACAATGTAATTTCGTGTATGTTTTAATCAATTTTAAAAGCAAAGTGATGAATGAAAATTGAAAAAAATTCTTCATTAAATAACAATGAAAGTGATAATTAAAAAAAAATTCGTCTTTTTTTGACTGTTCTTTGTTACAAGTACACTTTGTCAAATTTTTTAATGTTGTAGTTATTTAGTAATAAATAATTTATTTTATCTACCACATCACCACTATTGTAAATGGAATATTATCTTTGTATCACATTAATATTTAATTTTGAATGATGTTCTGTATTATAATCATATAATTGTTTTTTCGGTAATTTAAAAATTTCCATTCATATTTTAACATCCGTCATATTTGATATATCTTTACTGACTGATAGACATTTATTGTAATAATTTTTTAACTTTATCCTTCAATTTCTTTCTTCATTTTTCATAATTATTTATATAATTTTTTACATTTTCTATCTAAATTTTTTTATATTGAATGATTACTTATTAGTGGTTTTAATAAAATACACATCCACGTTACACGTCCATCCATGTTTGATGCGCACATCTTATATGAAAACTGAAAACAAAGAGTCTGAAAATTGAAGAAAATAAAAAAATGAAGAAGAATGATAAATTGAAAAAAGTAAAGTTGAAGAAAGTAGAAAAAAAAGATTATTTCTTATCTACATTTTATTAACAACTAGTCGGTCAACAACTGTTCCCGTCTAGCCAGGTGGCGGGGATTCCCCATCGATTCCTGAGGTGGCCCTGAGTGTTCTCCATTTACCACACTCATAAAAGGTGTGTTCGGCACTGTCTTCTATCCCACAGTACATGCAGCCCGGTTCCGGCCTTCTTCCAATTCTACACAGGTACTCGTTAAAATTTCCGTGACCTATAAAGAACTACAAGAAGCTGAGGAACAACTTCATTACCCAGCATGTTTAAATAACCCTTCACTGTTCACTGTCTGTTCAAAAAAAGAATGACCCATTACCCCGTTACTTGAGGTAGCGGCCCATACCGTAATACTTGGAGGTGATGACCCTTTTCATGAAGCAGTTGTGGATTTTCAGAAACCCAAAAACGCACATTTTGTTTATTAACAACTCTGTCTAGGTGAGAATTCCTCATCTGAAAACCAAACATTATTCAAAAATATGTTTTGGTTCACAGCCTATTCAGGGAATGCCATTTTTGATGTTTGTTGTCAACCGTTAATTTAGGTAACACTGTCATTTTGTACGGATACAAATACAGATCGGTTTTTAAATACGCTGTACAGACCGCCTAGAAATTCCAAGTCGTGCTTTCTTGTTGATTTACCCAGGCTCCTCAGCAACGCTGTTCTGACAGCTTCGACATTGTGTGGAGAACGAACATCGGCAGGCCGTTCGCGCTTACTCTCAAATACTGAACCACCACTATTAAAAGTTTTCGTAAAGTCTACGTATTGTTTTAAATGAGGGAGGTCATCGAGTTTGAAAATGTGCACAAAACCGTCTTTGTGTAACTACCACACTTTTCGTTTCATTAAAAAACAACACAGTCTTTACGTGCTGTTCATGAGTCAGTTTTCTTTTGTCAGCCATCTTGGAACGATACACAATCAGCGCACTAGCAAAGAGAAGAAACTAATATTCATGAACTCCTGTCACTTCTGCCAACCATAAAACATATTAATAATTATTATGGCCAAAACAAAAGTTGGATCATTTCGTGCACCACTCTGTATGTATAAATATCACCATAGAAAACTGAAAGCAGAACATTATTTGTTACTTGCCTAATATCAGTAAATCAGACTATATTATAAATATTAAATTAAACTACAGAAATTATAGTAGGTACGTAACTTAATTATGTCATTTATGCTTGAGTTTCCGCCTATCATAGAATTGCAATTACCGTCGTAATCAGTTAATCACAAACAATCGTTTCACTTCTTTCAAGGGCGTTCGAAATATATTTCTTAAACAATTTTTTCATCAAATCATCCGTTATTTCTGATCAACCCGCAATAATCTATCAAAAATTCATATCAAAGACGGTTTATTAAAGTAATAAGATAATGAAGTCTCGTGTGTCTTGTTGGGCAACCAGTTTTTTTTATTGTTTACAGAGTTTGATTTTAAATGATTGGTTTACGCAGTAACCAAAAGTTGATTCGTATTTTTACACTTTCAATTAATGCTGTCAATGGCATTTTGAAAGTCACCGATGTCTGGCCTGGAAATCCAGATTGATCCATAGAATAATTCTTCATTTTTCGTACATTTATAACATATTTTTGAAACTTTGTCAGTTAATATTCGTATGCTTCTGGTAAGGGTTATGGTATTATCGATTTTCTTCGTTTAGAAAATTTATGACGTCAAAGAAATCGGCTTACCCAGTTAAAACTATATAGAAACTTTATAGTTATTCTTATCGATCTGGGATTGCCAACCCTTCTAGAACAGATAAGGCGATTCAGTACAAGAGACAAAATGATACTGAACAGATATGTGAACTGGCTCGCGGTTAACCTCCTGGTTAAGGCGAAGAAGTTTGAAACTTAAAATGACTGCATGTATTAGATCTGTAAGTTCTCCGAGATTTGAGGAAATCAGCTATCCTAGGATGTTGTGCCTCGTAAAAATTCTTAATTTCTCTCGCCGTTTGTTGGTTCTTTGATTTGTTTCACTGCTTCTTTGTTTTATTAGTTAGTCATTCGTTGTATGATCGAGAAGAATATTTTTTTGATGTTCTATTTTTACTTTTTATCTTCTGAACTTTATCAATGTTCCTTGGACTGATTTTTGTACGTACTTTGTTATGTTACTATGTATTTATGTTTACTGTATAAGATATTATACATATGTATACATTTGAATACATATACAGTTATTTGAGGAATTTCAATGGAAACCCCTATCTGCATGTTATTTTTTTTGTATTCAAACTTACTTATTGTTTTCGGTAGCTGGAACTGATTGTAAATTAAACACTGCCCAAAAAAAACCAAAAACATATTAAATATTTCAAGATATAACAAATACAGTTTAATGGTCGCCATTTTGTTACAAATATTCTTTAATATTATCATTTTTAGTCACATCAGTAAATGTATGTTTAATAATCTTGAAACTAGTCGAAATTTGATCTTGATGTAAATGATCATTGAGAAATTATTTGCGTAAGTGTCGAGACTATAAATAAGTAAAAAAAAAAAAAAAAAAAAAATAGAATGTATATCTATTGCATTATATTTTTATCTTAAATCAATGATTTTAATTTTAAGACATAATTTAATTTTTTTCTGATAAAATACTTTTCCTCATTTTTGCATTATAACTAAAATGTTACCAATTTCATATATATTTATAAATAAAAATGAGTCTTAATTTTTTTTTTTTAATTTTTAATCGGTAACATTATAGGATTAAAATAATTTTAATGACACTTAAATTAAATAATGAACGAAAAATACGTAATAATTTATGATTTTGTACTCATGTTTTGGATTTTGTGCTCATGTTTAGATTTATATGCAGTGTTAGTGTGGATTTAGCAATCGAAAATTTAGACCGCTATATAATGTTACATTCAGCCCTCTAAAACCCCTTAAGGTATAACCAATTTCATGCTCAATTTCATGAATAATTTATATTGGATAAAGTTAAATTTATTGCTCAGTCGAATTTCCTATTAGTTTTTGAGGCTATAATCTGTAAAATAAAGTTACAAAATCTCTAACGTTCCTACTTAAAATGTTTAAGCTAGTTTATATTAAATCTAGTTAAGTTTATTAGATTAAATAAATTTATTATCTGGAAAGATTACTGCTTAATTTAATTTATCCTGTAACTTACCGGTTTCAATGGAGAATTATCATTTTCCTACCATCCTAGGTATAAAGATACGTAAAAAATAAAACTTATTAAATAAAAAATAATAATAAAACTAAAATATAAATTAATATGTCAATATTAATATGTCAATATTAAAATTAAATGATTTATGTATTTATATTAAAAATATTAGATTAAATCTGTTTTTATTCGTTTAATTAATCTTTGTCTCTGACAATATTTCTATATTAAATATTTTTAACCCTTTATCAACTCTTTGTAAATTTTTCAAATAAAAACTACAAACAGCTGACGACAAAAAAGTAAGAAGTTTAGTTTTAGGCAATCCCAGTCGAAAGCGAAAAAAACAGTTGAAACCTTCAATCCAGTTGGCCTACCAGTATCTTTATCTACTATTGCATTGTCAATAGATAAAAACAACGTTCTCTGATATAGCGCCTGATACAGAAGTATTAAGCTAAAAAACCATGCAAAATTTAAGATAATATTTTAATACAAGAAATATATTAAAATGGAAAAAAATTAAGGTGATTTATTTGGTACTTAATTGTAAGTATTTTTGGTTAAAAATTATTTGTATTCTTTAGATTTATACATTTCATTAGCCAAAAAAAAAAAAATTAATGCAACCTTGGGTTTTAAAATCAATTTTTAAGATGATTATAACCTGTAAGTTCTGAAAATTTCGTTTGCCATATAAAAAATAAATATATATTTACTTATATTAAGGTCTGAAGATATATTTTATCGAACAATTGTCTCATGACATTTGAATAGTACATTTATCGTATCTTCTAAATATACTTTGAAAATGAAAAAATTAAATCTTTTTTATGTAGATTAGTTATTCATATTTTAAGCTTCGAAAAGGTTTCACTTTCTCAAAGAAGGTAATCTACTGTTACAGACTACTTTTCTATATTGTATTTGGAACAAATTCGTTTTCTATCTCACTCTGTTCCCTTCAGCAGCGTGATAAGAACTTCAACCGACAATATACGTACGGCTTTCTATTTTATCTTTTTTAATCTTTGTTACAGTGTATCTGTATTGAATCTCTATAACGCTATCATATTCCTTAGTGTGCTATCACAAATTTCGAAACTTTCTTGTTAAATATTTCCCATTGTGTTATATAGAAAATTTCCTTTCTATACATTTTAGATCGAAGACTTAATTACTTTAATAAATTCAACAAAAAATTTAAGTGTTTAAACATTTTGTACTTTTCGGAACAGTTGTTTTTTGACTTCTTGCAATCATTTTTCTGTTAGTTATTTAAAAAAGAAAAATTATTTTTGTTTAGTTTTGCTCAGATATAGATGAGAAAGTGAAATAAAAAAAATAAATAGTTAAGGACAAAATTTATTTCTTTACAATAAAAAAAAAATGTTTTGTGAATTTTTTCATCTGTACTTTATATACCTAGTTTGGTCAAAAAAAAAAAAATTACAGATATAAACTGGTATATGCGAGAAATATAATTGCAACGGTTCAAAACTATTTTCTGTATATAAACAGTTTTTGGATGATGGTTGGTCGTAGAAATAGATAAGGAATATTAATAATCATACACAGTAACGAGTTAACCGTCCTGATGTAACTCACTTCTTTATAAGTTGTAAATAGATTTTTTTTCAGATCGGATAATGTATAATTATGTATTATAAAGGTCGCATGGAAACCGATAGATGTGTGGGAAACTTTCATCGTTTATAAAATTTATTGTTAATAACATTTTATAATAATAAAGAGAAACGGTTAAGTTCATATCAATATCAATTGACTTAAATAACTGAACCAAATAACACTGAGGAAAATAATGGAGATAAACAAATAAAAATAGTAATATTAAAATAAAAATTTGGAATATACTTATTGCAATATTTAATAATATATTCTTGGTAATTAATTAGCACCTCGCAGTACGAATTTTCTGTTATACTGATATTTTTATCGTACTGTGAAAGGTTATTGAATGAATCGTGATAATATTATTTATTATTAATTTTCTGATAATTTTTAAATTTAATTACATTATATCTATGAATATTAGGTGTTTATATAAATAGGATCTTGAATGAAGGATACATCAATAAAAAATTTAAAAAAAACCGGCGATAATGAGTAAGAAGAAAGAAAGTACAAAAAATTGTAATGGTGTGAAAAGATAATCTGTAACATAGTAAATTGTCAGAAAATACTATTTACAGTATAAGGAATGATACAAAGATAGATGATGACATATATGGTAGGTCATGTGGAAAAAAGGCAAGCAGAACCAGGGTTCCTTCTAGTAGTATGGAATGATAGATCAATTTTTGGATTTTAAACTATTTTGTAAAAGAGGTGAATAATATGGAAGAACCAATTGCAACAGCTTGGCGTGCTGCTTAAGGCGGATTAAACTAAATAAAAAATAAAAAATCGCTGATAATTTCCATTTTCTGTACTTAGAAAAATTATTTATGAATTCTATTCTTTTCATTCCGGACTCTGCGGTCAGATTTGCCATTTTTTTAAAATTATTAAATAATTTATATTCCCAGCGGTAGCATTAATCTTACTAAAAAAATTTTTACTACACGAAAAACAGAGTATGCAAGAAATAATAAATTTTGTAATTTTGAAAGAAAACATCTATTTATTTTGTTTAAAAAAATGGGTTTCTTGCGTTGTATGAATGATGATTAATAAAGAATACTGTAAACGGAAAAATAGAGTGAGGTAAATGAAAATAAGCAGAAAGCAAATGTTACGTACGCTAAGAAAGAAAATGTTTCAAAGTATGGAGTTTGAAAAATGACACCGTGAAAGAAGTTTGGAGGGAAACATCGGGTACATAATAAATCTGGACCTGTCAAACGTTACCGCACGCTAGTTTTTTGAAGAAAGTAAAGGGAATATTATCGACCAGAGCTACGAATATTTAAATAAGTCTGTACTAACCTTAAAAAATTGAAAACTTTAAATTTTTATTAAATATGGATGGATTATATCTTTTAAATGATTTAAGAAATCGGAAAATATCAATTTTCAAAAAGTTAATTTTATATATATTTACTTCAATTTATGCTAAAGATTTCGGTTATCAACCGCTAATTTTCTTAGGTAAAAGTTTACTCAAAATTTTGTAACACAGTTTATGTTATTGTTTTGTGTTCTTATTTTTTCTTCTTAAGTAGGAAAACCACATATTTTCTAAATAAGTTTTTGATTTCCAATCTTTTAGTGATTTATATTTCTTCCACTTTATAAAGTTACTTTCAGTTGAATAAAGGATTAAGCCGAGAGGTACAAAGAAAGGATGTATAGACAGGACTAAGCCAAATATTGTTACATTATGTTGATAATTTATCTATTAATTAAAAAGAAGAATGTATAAAATGTGCGTAATCTAATGATAAATGAAAAAGTTAGTATAATATTGTTATTTTCTAAAATTTAAAAATAAATAAATAGTTTACGAAATTTTAACTACCATTACATAAGTAATGTTTATTTATTTATTGCTTTATATCTACAAGCATTCCTGATAATATTCATTAATTCAGAAATATATTTAATCGTAATAAAGAACATTTAATAATACAGAAAAATAATTTTAAAAAAAATTAAAGACATGTAAATGAGAATAATCAGTAAAGAAAAATGAGTAAATGAGAAACTCTGTAACAATAAGTGTATCAGATGGGCGGATTTTCGATTTTCGTTAAGAATGAAAGAGTGTTGCACTGTTGTAATGCTTTCCATGTGATTTCTTTTTTATATCAATTAATCTATTTCAATATTATTAATATTTCATATTATATTATTATTATTAATATCATGAGTTCAAAACGATTAAAACTGATTTTTTGGACACCAATCATCCCTTTCCTTTAAATCAGATCACACTTTGGATTATAGCAAAACTAAGTACTACAGCAAAACCAGGTTTTTTTACCGTTTCTTTGAAAAATGAGTAAATAAATATTTTTTACGTTTTCAGATATGAGGAGTTCGAAAATACCATTCACTTAAATTGGGGTTTTCTTATATATACGAGGTGCGACAATAAAGTAATGAGACTGATTTTTCTTTGCAAGATGTGGCAACCCTGCAGCTTGCGTAGGCACACCATCTTTGACCTTTGTCTATAAGCTACTTCTAGTCCAAGCGGCACATTGATGCAACTGCTCAGTCGTGAGTTGTAAAGACTTCGTAAACGAGTTCTTCGTGTCTGTGCCAGCATTGTTGATAATTGGATTCTACATCACGATAATGCGCCATCCCATACTGCTCTGTCAGTACAGCAATTTGTAACCTCAAAACAAATTTCAGTACTACCACAACCACCTTATTCACCAGACATCGCTCCGTGCGACTTTTTTCTATTTCCAAGAGTCAAAATGGCGGTCAAGGGATACCATTTTCAAACAACACAAGATGTCCAAAAAGCTGCGACGAGGGTCTTGGAGGATATTACAGAAGATAAGTTCCAGAAATGTTACCATCAATGACAAAAGCGCTGGAATACGTCTGTGCAATCAGAGGGGAACTACTTTGAAGGAGACAACACTAAACATGACTAAAACGGTAAGCAACATTTTTTTTCACATCAGTCTCATTACCTTATTGACGCACCTCGTATTTATATATCTATAATACAGTAGCTCCCGTCGTGACTTCGCCGTAGGTTACTTGCGTTTCCCGTAGCGGTCAATCTTTTTATTTTATGTTTTTTAGTCAAGTAACCGAAGGCTGGTGCAGCCTTCACACATACAGTAACCGGAGCAGTGGCTTTGTTATTTGAGCCACAGTGCCTCGCAACCCTTAAAAAAATCAGAATTCAAAAAACCTGAAACTGGTTTTTAAATATATATCTGAAATTCTGCTTTGCAAGCCCACATGTACTGAAAATATCGTTTGGTATAATTAGAATTAGGGAAATTTACAATTATTGTTTAAAATATTTTTTGCTTTCTTCACCCCCTTTCAAGGTCGAATTAAAAAAATAAATTTGATATTTTTATACATAAATATATATATATATATATTTTTTTTTTCTTTTAGAGATTTTTCAAGATGAAATATAACTAAAAAACCTTCTTAGCTATGCCAAAAAACGTGGGTAAAAATTTGGTTGTGATTGAACGAGTAGTTTTTTATTTATCCCGAACAAACAAAAACCCTCTTCTTCTTAATGTAATAGCATAGAATATTTATAATATATAAACGTTTTTGGCTCGAAAATCTCCAAAAGTATTAGATCAATTTCACTGAAATTTAGGTATGCTGTGGTAATGTAGCTGAAGTTTTACGATTTAAAAATTTGATGAAGATTGTTGAATCGTTCTTGAGTTACGCTTAAATTAAGTCGAAATACGATCTTCTGCGTTGACTGTTACCAGAGTACTAAATCATTAATTAAACTAATACTTTCATGAAAACTGCAGTTCCATTTAAGTATAAATAAAAAAAAAAACTAGATCGCAACACCTACGTTTCATTGAAGAACATTTTACCAAATCTTTTTATAAAATATTTTTTTACTAATCTTTTTTAATTTTTAATATTAAGGTTACTATTTTGGTTATTTGTATGTATTATTGTTGTAATATTAAAAATAATGTTTAATATATTATAAATTTTAAAATAATTTGCCTAATATTTGATTTATATTTAAACAGAGCTGTAGTATTCATGAAAGTATTAGTTGGATTTTAATGTGAAGTTATAGGTTTAATATAATAAAGCAATACAACAACAATTGCGGATTAATATTATATATTTCCAATGATCATATCACATTAAAATCCAGTGCACGATTTAATTCAGTGGTGACAAATAACAGGGAAAATCCAAATAAAATAACGAAAAGTTAATCTTTTTTGACTGTAATTCCAGTTTCCTGTAAACCGATTCGCTTGAAAATTAATAGGGCCCTATTCCCAATCAGGTTATATCACCCCACTAAAGTTTGTCAAAATTGGTTAAGATTTTCGTCTGGTAGAGCGAACGATAAAATATACATACATTATATATATATATCGACAGGCGCAGTAGCGTTCCCAGATTTTTTGGAAATCAACTAAAAATAATGACTATATTTTGTATTCTCAACTTTGAAGCTTTAAAATTTTATTTGCCGATGAAAAATACCAAGCTTACCTTGATTCACATTCTCAAAATCTTTCGGGTGAATGGGTGACAGAATTTAGTAAATTCTGAATAGGAATTTTGAAATTAGTTTTCAGCTCCCCAAAAAAATAAGGATAATTTTTAATATTTAATTTTAATGTCAACAGTAGATTTCATAACTGTAATCGTGCTGGTATACAAATTTTCTGTGAATTTCTAATAAAAATATAGAACAAAAATTAGAATAGATGAAACTTTTTGCCTAGATGTAAGTATGTTGCTTATCGTCGGGTATTCTTGATATTTTGTGAATGGTAAGTCAATATTATTATTTGTTGAGATAATTTATATTCTGATCTTTTGGTCAAGTCAGTCAGTACATCTTGTACTCAAGATGTATTCTCTGGGTCAAGTTGAATACAAACAACTAAATTGGTTATGAAGACTTGCAATTTTGAAGAAAGAAAATGCATAAAATTTTGTTATAGTCTGATTTTCTATACTATTTTCTGAAAGGGTAAAGAAGTTTACTGATGCGATAAAGAAAATATCAGCCCTAACAACTCGTAGCTTGTAATATGCAAAGTTTACATTAAAAAAAATCTACGATGAATTCAGCTATTATGTGTTTAAAATTTATACGACTTAAATTATTTTAAAACAATAAATCACTTTAAAAATGTTATATTGAATCCGTAAAATATTTTTGAAATATCATTAAATTATATTTATAACTTAAAATAATAAAGAAGAGAAATAGATATTTGTGTAGATTTATTTAAAGAAATCTAAAATTATAATAATAAAGATATATTTTTATTTTAAAATGCCATTATAGATAATATATTACATTGCAGTCGATGCGGTACAACGTTTATGACATGATGTTATTAAAACACGTCTAACTTAAAAATTATCGGTTAAATATGGTAGACAGACATTAACTGTTGGTTTATTGTTGAACACGAGACCATGTAGAAGGAAGTTTTCTCGTAGTCACCTCATAATGCGGTAGCGGCGATGATGATGATAGAGTAGGCGGTGCAATTCATCATCACTCACCCTTTTGCCATCCCTTTTTAGCCCTGTCACACCGTTGAGGAATGAAACGGCAGTAGCATATCGATCACAACACCGAAACCAACAAGCATTGACACAGCATCCCGTGTATTCCGTGTTGCGGCTTTTGTCTTTCCTTTTCATTGTGTTTATTGCTTCTACATTTTGTTTCTCTTAATGGCTTTACATTGCTATTAAACTTTTCTCTGAAAATATACTTCCCTTACTTAAAATGTAGCTACATTTAAAAAAAAAAAAACGAAACATAGCCATTCTTTTTTCCTTTTACTATTTATTCTTTGTTTTTTTCTTTAATGAAGGACAGATGTATGTTTTGTTTAGTATTTTTTTTAAACTATTGCTTAATCGTACAATTGAATATTATATTTCAATTATTAAAGTAGATCGGTCAATTAAATCCTATGATAGAACATACTGTATTGGAGGGAAAATTTAGCATATGTATTATTATTAAAAAAAAAAACTAAAAAAAAAACGAATTGATCAGAGAAAGCTGAGCTAATATAATTATTACTTTATTGTAATTAAAATAACTTTTACCAATGCGTGGAGGTGTGGAGTTTCTTAAAAGAAAACATAATATTATTATATTCTAACATTAATAAACATAATTTTAAAATTGAAAATTTTTTTACTTGTTAAAATATTTGGAAAAGATTCGAAAAAAAAATTATGAACACGTTTTCAGAAAAAGTGACAGATTCTGCAGTTTTTACAGATACATAGTTCTCAGGATTTTTACATTACGTATCATTTTTAATTTAAGATGACTTTTGTAAATATAAAGACTTTTTAATGTAATAAATCTATTATAAAGATAACTGTTCTATGTTGGATTTTTTTAATGGAGACTGTATAAATTTGCAAAACGTACACATATATTATCATTTAGGTAATTTAGTTGATGTATTCAGTTTTCCTGGTCTACTCATATAGAAATGATATAGTTTGTGCTTGGTAAAATACAGAATGTCCCGCAAAATATCGGAGAAACTTACATACAGGACGTGTTATACTGGTAAAAATAATGAAAAACGTTCATCTAAACATAGGTCCTGGAAACGGTTTGTTTTCGAGTTACGGCTAGTAAAAGATTTCGCCCGGATTTGAGTTCTAATAAAAATAAGCCCTTTTTTAGACCGAAATTAAGGAGTAAATTTGGTGGTATTTTATGTAATTTGAGCTAGGAAATAGGATATAACTGTAACTCCGGTGTTTTTAAGATAATCTGTAGAGATTATAAAATGTAGAGAATTTAATTCTGAGAAAATAATTGTAAAAACACCACATAAAAAATAAATAAAAACTTTTAAAAATTGTTTTTTTATTGTAGCAAAACAGAAAACAAATTGACAGAAAATCATACTAATCTTTCATGTACTTGCGTAAACAGTATTTTGAGATCAAATATTATATAATATAATATTTATATTATATAATAGCCGCCGTGAGAACAAATGTTACTCAAGAGTGTGAATTGATTCCACATAAGAGCACGAAAAAACCAGAAAACACAACACTCGAAGATTGCAGAAGACTACCGTGCCGGCTAGATGTGCTCCTACAAAACACAATAACCCGCTTAGAATCGTGGTATAAATCTACTGAATTCACGTTTTCCCCGGAAAAAAGAAGTGCATTTGCTTTTCCCGGTTGAGGGAACATGTTGACCCTCAACTGCATTTATATGGTGAACAAGTTGAAGCATGTACGCGGTTTAGATTTCTTGGTATGTCATTTGACCAATGACTACATGGGTAACATATTTGAAGGAACTGAAGGTAAAATGTCTAAAAATGTTAGACATGCTGAGAGTTCTGTCTAATACCCGTTGGGGAATCGATCATGTATGCATGTTGTGCTTCTATCGAGCTCTGGTCCGTTCCCGCTTGGACTACGGCTGCGTAGCTTATTCGTTGGCGCGGATCATTGCACTGAAGATGCTCGATGCAGTCTATCATTCGTTCATTCGTCTTGCAACGGGTGCTTTTCGCTCAAGCACTGTGCTAAGTCTGCTGGTGGACAGTGGTAAGCCATCTTTTTGTAATAGACGGAAGCAAATGATATGCTCCTATGTGGCTCGCATTAAAGCGCAACCCAACCTTTGATGTGGTATTCTCGAACCAGCATGTTAATCAATATCAGGAACAGCTGAGATCTATTGCTCCGCTAGGCATAAGAGCTCAAAGTCTTTTCTCAGTTCTAAATTTACAATTGCCTCCAGTCCTGATTGTTGCTCCATGTTATTACCCTCCTTGGCAGCCGTCTCACGTTAATAACTTCTTTTATCTTTGTCAGTATAATAAACAGAACAAAAATCCGGCTGTCTTACAAACGAATTTTATAATATTATAAATAGCATGAAACCTGTTGTTACAGTTTATACGAACGGCTCTAGAAACGTTAATTCTGTTGGTTGTGGCTTTGTTGTTGGCAACAGAAAATACACATGTTTCGCCTTCCCAACATCACCAGTAATTTCGTTGCAGAACTGTTTGCCGTTAAGAAGGCCTTTCATAAAATTAACCTAAAATATCGAAATTTGCTTGTTTGCCCATTTTCCACGAGTACCCTACAGGCGATTAATGACGTGTTATCTAGACGTGTTGCCTGTGAAATTCATTGTGTCATTTCGCGAATGACTAGACATAATAAAACAGTGAGATTCTACTGGATCCCCAACCATACAGGAATTTCAGGCAGTGAGCGCACAGATAGTGCATAAAAGGAAACTTGTCTCCAGTTCCTTTCGCCGATTGTGTCGCTTCTAACGGTCTTGCCGAAGAGGGTTTCTGAAGAGGGTGCTTCATGATGAATGGCAGTGTGATTGGGATGCTACTATGAGCAACAAGCTTTACCCAGTTAAGAACACTGTTTCATCGTGGAACTCCTCGTGCAGAATTAACCGTCTAGAGAAAGTTATTTTCTACCGTTTGCGAATAGGGCACACCAGGATCACGCATGTATATCTGATAACTCAAACAGATGCACCAGTTTGTGATCGCTTCGACTGCCGACTGACAGTGCACCACATCCTTGGGATTGTATCTGTTATAGGCATTATGTCGCAAGTTTAAGCTGCGGGCTAAAATTTGAACTGTTCTAGGGAATGATGAAACGAAGTTATCTTATGTTTTTCCTTAGGGCCGTTCATTTATATTCAAATATTTGAATTACTGTGTTTCGGCTATTTATGCCATTTAATGTAAGCCAGATAGTAATTTTATTATCTTAATAAAATAATAGCTATGTATAGCGTGATATATCTTTGTGTTTTTATTTTGCTCTTAGTATTCGCTACAGGTTTTTTCATTTTAAGATGTATTTTTATTATTCACATTATATAACATTATTATTATCATTATTATTTTTAATAATAATGATAATTGTTGCAACAAGATATTAGTTGTTGTAATTAAGTATAACTTTGTTTCTTGAATATAGTTTTAGTTACTAAATCTAATACACAACAAATATTAAAGAATTAATTTGTTCATTAGTTTTTAAATATATAGTTTAATTTTGTTAAATTAATTTTTATAATTGTACTACTATTATAACTATTGTAACTATTATAACTATTAGAAAAACTAATAATATCTTTAGTTGTTACATAAAATTGGTTATTGCATTAACCACTTAATAATGTAATAATAATTCTTTAGTATATCTGTCGACAGACTTAGGTCTGACGGATGATCATGTAAGTTTTAAATTGTAAATAAATAAAATAAATTGTAAATTGTAAACATTTAGTTTTTTTTCGTGTTCAGGCGACGATAACGCCCAAACGGGTTTCGCCCAGACAAAAAAAAGACTTTTATCGTGCAAGTATGAAACGTCTCGTACACTTCTCTTTCCGACAATTGTACACCCGGTATCGGTCATCCGAAAGCCGGGTAAATATGAAATATTCCTTACATGAAACTCTCTTTTTATCTTTATATTCTGAGAACAACTTACGCTTTACTTGATTGTTTTTAAGATACAAAAGAATTACTTGTTAAGAACATATTGAGAAATGGTACTTAAAATTCTTCTTTTTCAGCAGCAGATCATTAAGCTAAAATTATAAGGAACATTAATTATAATGAAAATCAAGTAGCTGTTTTTCATCATTCACATAAAATTAATGGGATCTTTCTTCAAGAGAGGTTCTTGAAATAATTTGAATTTGAATTTAATATTGAATCATTTTTAAATTTGATTAAAATTATTATATAAATAAAAAATAATATTCCATTCGATGCATATTGCTCTTAAAACAAGTACAATTTTATAGTTTACTTTTATAATATTTAGTTACTAAATTATTCTGCGACTCGGACATATTAATTTCCATTCAATTAAGAAGTTCAAGGCTTATATCAAGCAGTATTGTTTGATTTTATAATTAATTTTATTTTGGTTTATTTTAATTTCCAATTAAATTTCATTATAAATGTATACGTTAATATTATTTTAATGTAAAGTCAGTTTTATCAATAATCTTTTTATATAATTATTATTTTATGTTTTTATATTATTAAAACTGTTTAACTATTAAACTATATATATATATATATATATATATATATATATATATATATATATGTATATATATATGTGTCAGTCTGATTCGTAAGTTTAGGGTTCCTAAAAGGGTTGTATAGTCTGTTTTAAGGATTAAAAAATTATTTTAATGTTATCGGATTTGGGCTTTAATTTATCTTCTGGTATTTTTTCCTGTATAGTAGAAATACACAGATTTTCAGAATATACATTACTTTCTCAATAGAACACAAAATATCCATAAAGGGATCACTTTATTGGTCGTATAATATTATAAACTTAGCTACCAACTACTTTCTACTAAAATTGATTTACTTATGCAACTGGTAGTTATAAAAGTTATACTAATCAATCAACGTACCATTATTTAAAAGAACGGTTTATCTGCTTGTATTCATTGAAAAAATATTACTACTATCATTTTTTAAGTTTATACTATAAAATATTAATTTTATTTCCTTTTTACGACTGGCATAATTTATAATTTTATGATCGGCTTGCATATGTTTGGTTTCGTATATTAATATTATTTGTACGACAATTTTTTACTTTTGTTAAAAACAGGTGAAATCATATTTATCGTGTGTACGCTCGTGCGCGTTCTCCTTAATTTTTATTAAAAGAAATAAAAAGGATATGAATTTTTCTCGAGATTACAATGAAATTATGATATTCTTGACAAATTGAAGAATTTCATAATTTATATTATTTAAATATTTATTAAACGAAACAGAAAATATACGGTTTAAAGAATGGTTAAAAATCCTTGATTTATCAAATTAAGGATAAGATTTGTAAAAATTTGATTTAAAATTATTACATTAATTTGATTACAAAGAATATTGATAAAAAGTACTATCTATAAATACAATATATGTTATTAAGAATAATTACAGAAAATTTTAGCTGATTTTTAGGTTCAGATTTTGGAGGTAAAAGTAATTAAAAACAATCAAACTGCATTAATATATTATTTAATTTGAATGCATTACTACATAATAATAACAGATATATACATATGGTTGCTAAGGAACAGGATTTTATTTAATTAATCTAAGGATTTAAATGTGCTGGTTAATATGGATAGAAAAGTTAAATGGAGAAAGAGAATGAAGGAACGTAGAGATGATAGATGTCTTGGAGGGGGTGAGGTAAGGATGATAAGAAACAGGAACAGGAAAGAATGCTGATGGTTGGATAACGGACTACCGAAGGAGTTGCCTACAAACAAGGATCAAAGTGGAAGGAGAGGCTAAGATACAAGAAGAAAAAAAAACAAGAAAGTTTAGGTTGCTAAAAGATTTGTAAAAATAACGGAAGGAGTGATAATAAAATGAAGGAAGGTGTTCAGAGTCGGGAAAAATGGAAAATGCTCTGTTAAGTGTAAAAAAAAAAAAAAAGATTTAAAATAGAACTAAACTAAATTTTTAATTCTCTAGTATCATTTACATATAGGAGTATTTCAATATCGGTTTAACTTCTAAATATTTACCTGCGAATAAAATTTAACACTTGAAATAAACTTGATTTTAAAGATTCCGGAACCACCATTGGAAATCATTCACTGGAAAATCCTTGGTCTTTTTGTTGTACTTGTTTCTATCTATAAAATTTCAAATGTTTTTGGACATTATTTATAGTTTCACGCAGATAGAGAACTAAAATTTAAATTTAAACAATTATTATTAAGGTTTTGGGTTCAAATCCCAATCACGCTACAATTGGGTGTTAGAGTTGAACTTTTAGTTGTTAAACATAAATATTTAAAAAAAAAAATATTTTCATAATTTATTAACTTTACATTACAATTCAATCTTTTTTTTGTTTAACCTCCGGGTACGCAGTTAAGCACTTTTTCCGCAGAGGATGAGATGAATGCTTTATACCGTGTGTGAAAAATGCCATGTCTGACCGGGATTCGAAACCAGGACCTCCTGGTGAAAGGCCGAGATGCTACCACTCGCGTCACGGAGGCCGGCACTGCAAGTCAGTCTAAATGCAGTTAATTACAAAATTTATCAACATTATTTCTATTATTCTACATATAAATTGTTATGTCAGCAGTTACACTTCAATTAATTGGAAAATACAAGATATATTTATTTCAGGTTAATTACGTGAACAACCAAACCCGTGTACTTGATCTCTCTTCTCTTTTTGATACATTATGTATTGAATTGAGTTGATGGAGATATTACATGATGAATAATTTGTCATAGAAACCACTATGGAGATCAATAAATGTTTAACGTATTCAGTGACATGGGGCTTGATTTGCTCTGTAGAGAGTGAGTAATGTGTACACTTTAATGATCGTGTTGTTTTCTTTTTTTAATTAATTGGAACATTTTTAATATTTCAATATTTATTGTAGTTATATGTGTAAAGATTATTACATTTCATTTCATACGTTTAAAACGTCTTGTAATTGATTTTTAAAGATGTATTAAATAATAAAGAATGTATTGTATAAAAAGAATTAACCGATTTAAAAAAAAAAAATAATGCATTTCTACCTCTGTAAATTTTAGCTTTTAGAAAAGAGCATAAAGGCTTTTGTTTATTATGGTAAAGCACACTCCATTAGGTTTTATTTTCAATGTTTTCTTTTTTTAACATTATAGCTCTAGAGGCTTGCACTAGTCTGCTTTTGGTATACGGTATATTCCTCATTTCCAAGTTTCATCTAATGGTATGGTATGGTGCTGTGATACAGTGAACAACAAATTTCTCATTTTCTTTGTATAACTGACATCATTTTTTTGCGCTAATTTCAAATGTAACGGTTTTTTATTGGACATAGTGTTTTTTTTTTTTAAATTAACATTAGCTTTTAGAAAAAAGAACATGTGATGGATATATAAGAATACATTACATGCTATGCAGATTTTCCTAAAATCTACTTCTTCGGAATTTTCTGATGGAATTGACTTTAGGTAGATCACTCTTTGGATCCAACAGCAGTCAGCTAGCATTTTTGGATTCCATTTTCCTTAATTATGATCACTACTATTCATTACTTAAACAAAATTTAACATCAAACTTGCATTAATGTGTAATAATGGGAGATAAACTTTGCAGATGCAACTGGTGCCTTTTTTCATTCTTTTTTCCCACAATCGCTATCTCTTTCTATCTTTGGCCCATTCTCTTCTATGTAATCATTTTTTCTGTCCATGCTGTCTCACCTACAACAAAGAAGCAACAAAATTTAGTACACACAAGTTGTAATTACTTTCAGATGTCTACAAGTTTATCATAAATATACCTCATACTGAATTCTCTTTGATACAAGTTTCATATTTTTATATAACTTTTTCTGGTGAGCAATATAAGCAAAAGGAATTAATAGCTATTTTTTTTTTTTTTTGTAATTATTTCCAATAAGAAGTAGGACCGCTTTCAATCCTCATCTTTGAAAATTCTATAAAAAACGGAATTCTTTAAGTTAGTGTACTGTTCCAAAGATTCAAGTAAATAGTCGTTATTATTGAAATCTGACATTTTTGTACCATTTTTTAACAATAATTTTGGCAATTCATTTCAACAGTTTCATACATCTTAGCTATTTATTAACCGATTAGAACAAGTGAGATGTCATCATTTTGTTTACAATAAAAGGGTTTTATTTATTAAACCCGAATTCGACGTAACTAATATTTTTGGGGCTATTAATGATTAAAAAATTTTAATCCACATAATTTTGAAATTTTCAAAATTATTAAATGTCTTAAAAGATAGTGGAGGTACATGTGGACAAAATTTCATTAAAATATCTAAATCCATTTTTATGTAATATATTAATTCATTGAAAAAAAAAAAATACAAAATGGTGGACTTAAAGAAAATGAAGCATGATAGGCCAAAACGATTTTTTTTATATTAATGTCTTGAATCAATCCCTTAAGTATGGCCAACAATTCTCGGGACACTTTATATTATATATATATATATATATATATATATATATATATATATATATATATATATTTATGTATACACATACATATACACATGCGGGCACGCACGCTTGATTTAAGAAAAAAATATAAACACAAATATTATTACGAAACTAGTTGTAACCCTGAATTTTCATACATTCGAATAAGGTAATCAAAAAGCTTGCCCTTCCTGTTTGGTATCCCAGTCACCACTGTATATGAATCACTGATAAAACGCTTAGACTAGACAGAAAACAAGTAGTGAATCACACATTTCTGTTCTTTTAAAAAGTGTGTAAATCTTCTTTTTCCTGTTTAGCCTCCGGAACCACCGTAAGGTATTACTTCAGAATATGAATGAGGATGATATGCATGAATGTAAATGAATTTTAGTCTTATACAGTTTTAGGTCGATCATTCCTGAGATATGTGGTTAATTAAAACCCAACCAACAAAGACCACCGGTATCCACGATTTAGTATTCAAATCAATTTAAAAATAACTCCCTTTACTATGATTTGACTTTAGAACTCTCGATTTCGAAATCAGCTGATTTGCGATAACGAGGTCACCACTTGACCAGCCGGTGGGTAATTAGATCAGTCCGGGGAGTAAATGACAATAATGATAACCCTAAAGAAAATAATAATATCAATCTAAATTGTCATTTGTTTAAAACTTCGTTACAATTAACATACAAAGTATCTACTTAACGATTTTATTTAAATTCATCAAATTCAAAGTATTGGCGTTTATGCATGCCATTTACTGAAAAATAAGAAAGCAGTCTTAAAAAACTGAAACCAATGGGAAAATTCTGATTTCATATTCAGAATTAGCATACAAAAATATATTAGCAATTAATTAAGCAAAAATTAAGCTTTAAACGAAATCATCTTAATACTCGTACATGGATATCATTCCGATGTATATCTTTATTATTAATTTTACCTATACGGCCCCTGACATGCTTTTACTTTAACAAGAAAGATAATATGGATTAAATGCAAGTTGAAAAATGCAACTTTCAAATAAATTGAAGCTGAGGCGGCTGATCAAGAACGCACCGTGTTAATCTCTGTACCAGATTTGTACGTATATTATTATTATAGTACTCATATTACAATACTGTATTGTATAGAGCTTATAATATCACTCTACATGATGCATTATAAGCATTATAATAAAAAATGGTTTGTTGTGTTATCAAATGATAATTTATTGATTGTTCATTACCAATTTCTAACATTTCGTTTTTACTTTTTATTTTTGTTTACATTTACATTGAAGTTTTCTCTTAGAGTTGAAAAAAATAATACGTATATTTTTTCCCCTGTTGAATTGTTATTCCGGTCACAAAATTTCTTCTTTTGAGTGTGCATAACAAGGTAAGAGGGATATGCCTTGTCTAATTCTTTTTTAGTTTAGTTTTTTCTTTATCATCGATTCTATTCGTGGAAAACTCGCAAATAATTCTTATTTCTATATATTTCATCCCAATTTCTTCAAATCATCAACCTTACTTTCAATTTATAATTACTTATCGATCCTAAAACTTAACTTCTGTAGGCTTATCATTATTACTACAATTGTGTTTATTCTTATTTAAATCTTTTAAAAAAAATAATAATAAAATATACAAAAACAATTTTAAAAATAAAAAAATATACAACTTTTTAAAAAATATAAAATAAAATTATAAAATGTACAACTTCTCAGAAATTATTGTTAGAATGTTTTCCTCGACAACTTCTCATCAACTGTTTCTTCCACGCATTTCTCCTTTTACTAGATCTCTTCTATCCTCGTAACAACGCCTTCTATGCTTCTTATATTATTATATCTTTCTTCATTTCCTTGAATTTTTCTCTTATTTTTTCGTATGCTACACCTATTGTTATGGAGAATCAATTATTTTTAAATACCTTACAACTGAATCATGGTAGTAGAAATAAAAATTATTATTTTGTAATAAACCATATACAAATAGTGCATAAGTAATAAATATCTAAATTTTACATCTAGAAATAATTCAGCAGAGATTTCTTTGAACATAAGCTCCGCAAAGGTTATTAAGTTGATGGCTAATTCTGTTAATTAAAGGCAGAATATGTTCTACTGCACTTGTGAAAAAAAAAAACATATTTGAATTAAATCCGTATAAGTTGTTCTGCTTTTTTTATTCGCGTTGTTGGGTCTATCCTTTTCTCTGATTTAAAAAAAATAAATGGTGCGTATTAATGACCGTACTTCTTGTCACTTCTTTTAGGATGCTTTGTTAATAAAACGAATTGTTTGATAAAACAAAGGTTAACCTTTATCCTAAATAATTATTTAATGCATTTAAAAAAAAAATAATAATAATAAATATAAAACTAAAAAATATAAATAATAAGCAAACTGTATAATTATTAGTGAATTAATGGATGACATATTTTAAATAGTCTTTTCTATTTTTGTTGAAGTGTACTCTACAATAAATTAAATAATGGTTTACAACCGTTAAAGTTTAACGTTTAATTAAAGTTTCATTCACTGTAGACAAACAGCACTATTATTATTACACGATAATTAGTAATTATATCAATTTTGAAATATCGCAAGGTAGTTTGGAACTATAAGAAGGTTAATAAAACTTAGTACTGACACTAAGATGTAATGTAATTTGTTGTTATCATTATTACTGTTATTAAAATTAATATTAATATAATTTGTATTACATGTCTTTATTGTGCAATTTATCAAAGCTTTGGTATTCTGTTGTAAAAACAAAAGGAAATATATAAATTATTATTATAGTTTAATAATAATAATAATAACTTTTTACAGTTAATAGCTATTGTAATTATTTAGTAATAATTAATTACAGTAATAAACCTGAAAAACTGAACAATAAAATCCAACCTCAATTTTGAGTAAAATCATAAAAAACGTTTAACATAAAATTTTCTCAATTTCTGCATGAACTATCAATTCATTTCATTAATTTAATTATAAGTCCATCAACACCGACAAGGAAAATAGATAACCTTCCCACACGTGCAGCTAATTTGAGGTTCTGCCAAAACAGTAACATTTAATCGCTAACGGCTTCTCGATACTTTCCCTGCTGACTATTTCGTTGTCGAGTAGCAATTAATCAAATCCCTGATTTGGCTATATGCTGATGCTTGCTGATGTAGCTTTTTAACTAGCTGTAATTACCGTTAGTATAAGAACCAGGGACTCTACACCTACGAGAACTAAGTCAAAAAAGAAAAAAAGAAGATATCTGGAGACTCCAGAATATTAACGAGTAGAAGAAACTGAAGAAATACAATTAATGAAAAAAATTTTAATATCTATGTTATTGAAAATATTTCAATAAAATTTTCATTGAAAATGATTTTAAAAGCGACAACGAATTAGTTACATACATAACTTTCCCGGCTTCATCCCTAAAACATTATAATTTACTTTAAATCACAATAGAATTAGAGAAGATTAACATTAGATAGTGAATTCGTGCATTTTAAATTTTTGGAAGAAGGAGCGGTTTTTTAAAAATATGTATTTTTTTGGAAGTATAACTTTAAAAAAAATGGTAACTGTAAAAAAAAAACTAATATGAGATACAGCACTATCATGTCAGTATATCCTCACCATTTCGATGAATTTAAAAATATTATAACAGTTTTTCACAAATATAAACCACTGTAAGTCTTTATGTAAAAGAAATTTGAAGATATGAACTGTACCGAAATTTTAGGGCTACACGCACTATTACTATGTTTAGGAAGACATAAAAAATTCTTTAAAGATATGCAATAAATAAAAATATAACTTTTATCGATTTTTGGGAAGGGAAGAAGTTTGAGACAAACTTTTTTTAATGGTAAGATAAGTATGTAAGCATGTACTGAGGTTAATATAAAGTGGGGTTATGTTTGCAAAATTTTGAAATAATTGATCCCAAGAAACTCCCACCCATTGAAGATATTGACCATAAACTTTTACCAACGAATTGCCTCACATACATGAGTCTCTATGCCAAATTTTATCAAAATCGGTTTATCCAGTCAAGAATTATTAAACTTCAAACAGCCAACACACGTTCATACGTATGTACGAACATTAGCCCCAATGGTTTTTGTGTTTTTTTTTTTGGGGTTCCTGGGTTATGAAACGTCTAGAAATGCAAGAAACCTACCCCATTTCTTGACTGATTACCATACTTTCCTTTTTGCTGCACACCTATGATGATAAGAAAGTAAAAATTATTTCACGTATTGTAATAATAATATCGAAATGGTAATAGATTGGTAAAAAAACCTTTTGCCCTTTCGGCACGTTTAACAAGACTGACATCTCTCTCTTAACTCCTTATCATGTAAACAGGTTTTTAAAAAAAATTGATTGACACCATTAATCCATATATAGAAGTCACTGGGTCATTTTTACCACGATAACAAAACTTCCCCAAGAATAGTGTATTCGCTAATAGCCGTATTTTTCACTGAAATTTAATTGTTTAATAATTATTCGTAAATATTATGTCCGTTTATTTTCATCAAATATCATTACCATTTAATTTTTTTTAAATACATGAATTTTAAAAAGTTCTTTTAACTTTGACGAATGATACCGTCGCCTCTTAGAGGTAATTTTTATTAGATTCTAGAATCTACTAGTACGGTCTCGTAACTGGTAAAACTGTTTTCTTTACATTTAAATCCCATAACCCTTTTCTTCCCTTCTTCCTCCTCACTCATTCTATGAAAGTAGCGTGGAACTTAAAGGGATCTCATTTTCGTTCTGTAAATTAAGAAACATGCAATATACGGTGTGTGTAAGCTTCACTTTTGTCTGAATAAAATTTTATTTGACTTCTTTAATAGAATTATTTTTTCTTAAATTACAATTTTTTCTTTTTTAATAGAGAAAAGAATAACTAAGTTATTGGTAGTTTAATTATTAGCTTGTTCTTGTTTTGATTACGATTATAAAAATAATCTGATGTGGATACCACATGTCTTCCTTGTACGCCTATTAAATAACATAAACATTTTTTTAAAATGAAAAGTACATAAAATTTTATTTCATTAGTAACTTCTGACACTTTTTCATATTTTTTTATTGTTATTTATTGAATTATTTTATTTATCGTAATTTTTTTTTACAGAGGTTATAATCATTAGTAAATCAATGTATTTAAATTTAAAAAAAAAAGTTAAAAAAATGGAGATGAAGTCTGATTCGTACCGATGTGCCTTCCCAAATATTTCATTAATTAGAATTTTATTTGACTATAACTCTGGAACCAATAAAAATAACTACACTTATGATATATTGTTGAAAAGCTCTCAATGAGGACTTATAACTGAAGTAAGGAAAAAGTCCAAAATGCAAATTCTTTTTGGATTTTGGGCTTTTTTTTGACATTTTTGGTTTTAGTCGATTGCAATCAAAAGGGGTGGTGCACAACTAAATGTTACAACAGTCCTAAATCCAAAATTTCAACATCCTACGGCTAATCGGTTTTGATTTATGCGAAATACGTACCTACATACATACATACATGCATACACACATAAATACGTACGTACAAACGTCACACTGAAACTAGTCAAAATGGATTCAGGGATGGTCAAAATGGAAATTTTCTTTGAAATCTGATAACCGAAATTTTTCGCGATTTACTTCGTGCAACGAAGTAACAACTATAAAGAAATGTTGGAATACAAATTGATATGAGCTAAACATGACTTTAAATATTTTAGGTTTTTTAAATATTATATTGAAATAGCAAAATAACAATAAAAAAACGTACTAAAATAAATAAAAATAATTTTTTAATTAAAAAAATGATAATGACTAAAGAAATCGGAGCCAAATCGAAAATAACGAATGAAAACGTATTAACTAACACCAACCTTAAATTTGAAATTTAAAGAATTGAAAATTGAAGAAATATTACTTCTATGATGTTAACAGGGTTTATTTTTACCCGCTAATAATAAATTTCCTGTAATTAGTTTTTTTAGCGCGAAAAACTTTTTCGCGTTATCATCGCACGGTTATAATTTATTAATTTTATTTGAGTTATGAATGGGCCTATAAAAACTGCTGTTTGTGTAAAAGAATAATCGTTTGCAAGAAACACAAAGATGAGTAAATAACAAAAAGAGATCATTATAAAGTATGAGCTAAGTTTTCTGGAATACAATAATATTTATTACAACTTTTCTAACTAATTTTCTTGAATTTTTGTTCTAAAATATTTGAAATATTAGAATATTACCAGGATATATACACTACAGAATCCAATACAGTGGATTCCGTATAACTGAACCACTTCGGAACCATATGGTTCTATTAAAAGGCTACCTCTATTACGCGATATTAACGAAAATACAGTACTTCTAATTATAAAAAATCTGATGTGGACACTACATGACTTCCTTGCACGCCTATTAAATTACATATACACCTTTTTTTTAAATGAATAGTACATAAAATTATATTTCATTAATAACTTCTGATATTTTTTTCATATTTTTAAAAGTTGTTATTATTGAATTATTATTTATTGTAAAACTTTTTTTACAATCAGAGGTTATTAATTATTAATAAATCAATATATTTAATAAAAAATCAATATAATTAAAAAAAAAAGAAAACAAAAGAAAGGAGATGAAGTCTGATTCTAACCGATGTGCCTTCCCCTTGTAAGATCCAAATATTTCATTAATAAAAATTTTATTTGACTATAACTTTGGAACCAATGAAAATAAGTACCACTTATGACATATTGTTGAAAAGCTCTCAATGAGGGCTTATTACTGCAGTTAAGATAAAGTCCAAAATCCAAATTGTTTTGGTTCAGTCGATTGCATTCAAAAGGGGCGGTGCACAACTAGGTGTTATAACAGTCCTAAATCCAAAATTTCAACATCCTACGGCTAATCGTTTTTGAGTTATGCGAGATACATTCATACATACGTACGTAAGTACGTTCAGACGTCATCCCGAAACTAGTAAAAGTGGATTCTGGGATGGTCAAAATGTATATTTCCATTGAAATCTTAATGCCGAAATTCCTCGCAATCACAATACTTCCTTTACTTCGTACAAGGAAGTAAAAACACGATTTAACGTCTTCTTCGAGATTTTATTTATAATAAAGTATTAAAGTTACATTGAGAACATTATTAAGTTACAATTTTATTTAATTGCTTTTGTCTTACTTTATTAATAACAAACAAAGCTTGATAATCAGAATAGAGATACGAATCAAAATGCTTTATATCAGTAAAATACAAAAATATGTAATTCAATGCCTCTTACTCGGTTAAATTACAACAAATGTATGTAAAATAAGTAAAAAGTATAAAAAAAGACAGCGATAAAGATAGGAATAAAAGAATTACATCTAATACGATTTTATTTTAGTCTTAAAAACAAAGTTATTAATAGCCGAAACAAAAAGTAAATACAAATATTTCGTAACATTTCGCTAATCTAAAAGTTAAAGGAATTTGATTGGGAAGGGGTGCAAGAAACATCATAAAATAATAATTAGAGAAAATGAATTTTACATCTTCATCCACCATCGTTTGAATATACAAATTTATGTAAAAAAAAGAAAAATGATTGATTCGGTCCTGCTACGTAGACTCTTAATTTCAATTAAATATATAGATACTTTAATTGCGTTCATCTAATTTTCACAGAATACTTACTAATCAGTAATTTTTACTTTTTTGATAGATTTTTATGAAAATTTTATAATGAACAATGGATTTTTCAGGTACTTATTTTTATGATGTCCCTTACAATACTGAGTGGAATTGTTTTATGATTTTCCATTACATATTAGTGTTACTCATGTTTATTATTAATAAGGTTCAATTGACGGCATAACACAAGTCGGTCTGACTAGCTTAATACCTTTAAATATTATATTATATGATTTTTATATAAAGTAATGGAATTTAATCTAATCTTTTTGATTTGAATGAAAAAATATATTTTCCAAGTCATTTTAAATGTTATAATCGGATATTAAATTTAGAAAAAAAATCAGCCTTTGCAATTATTAATATTGATATTAATTAGAAATATAGATAATATTTCTTTATATTATAATAATAATAACAACAACAACAACAACAGCAACAGCAACAGCAACAACATCAGCAACAGAATGGTCCTGAATTTGCGGTATCTGTGCAACCACATAGCACCCTTAACACATCAAGAGGAGTTGTTGTTTGCCGCAATCTTCTAAACTGTACAGAAGAAGAAATAAATGTCTAGTCAGGGAGTGACTCAGTGTCGCAGACTAACCATGAGAAGAAATGAAGTTTTTCCGTCGGCCTCGCATGTTCTGACATTCAATAGGCCTAACTTTCCTGAAAAGGTATGAGCTGGCATACATCGGCTTGATGTACGTGCTTTTATTCCGCAGCCTATGAGATGTTTTAAGTGTCAACGATTCGGACACACTGCAGCTAGATGTGGAGCGTAGGAAATATGCATATGTGGAATGAGGGTGACACATGAGGGTGATGCATGTAAAGACACTCCAAGCTGCATTAATTGTAAAGGGCACCACAACTGCCGATCAAGGAACTACCCAGTATATAAATTGGAAACGGCCATTCAGGACGTTAAAACGCTTCAAAAAGTCAGTTATCCTGAAGGGAATAAAATTGTTAGTCAATGAACACCTCGACCATCGACCACTTATGCAGAAGCAGCTGCTGCCCCTTCCACATATAAAATTAACATGGAGCAGTTGCTTAATACGATGGCACCAAGTATTGCGACAATGATTGAATCATTGATTCAAAGATTGATTCGACTCATCGGACAGAATCAGTTAAACATGAGAAGGCTCATTCTTGGACTGAAGTATATAAATTGGAAACGGCCATTCAGGACGTTAAAACGCTTCAAAAAGTCAGTTATCCTGAAGGGAATAAAATTGTTAGTCAATGAACACCTCGACCATCGACCACTTATGCAGAAGCAGCTGCTGCCCCTTCCACATATAAAATTAACATGGAGCAGTTGCTTAATACGATGGCACCAAGTATTGCGACAATGATTGAATCATTGATTCAAAGATTGATTCGACTCATCAGACAGAATCAGTTAAACATGAGAAGGCTCATTCTCGGACTGACGTCGTTGATATAAGAAACGTGCCAGTGCAGCATAAAAAACTAGCAAAACCTACAATCATAACGTCACCAATTGATGTAATAAATAAAAATCTTGATTTAACTGAAAAAGGAAAAAAGATCACTCCGTCGTCTAGTCATAAGGCTAAGAAAATTGTGCCAAGAGTATAGGAAAAATGTGAGTGTGCCGAAATGGAGGTGCAAGTCATTATTGATAATGCACCAGTCACAGACGATAATAAAACTGTATTCATAGAGCCTCCAAAAGCTCTGAGAGCAGCCACGGTGAGAGCGTCTATATCAGCCGGCCCCAGCACAGCCTTAGAGATTGAATCCAGTTAATCAGCCACCAAAAATGCATCGCTTGCGAGTTTAGATTCAATAGCAATGATGCTAATTGCACCAGTGAAGCTTTCATCACCTGATGTAAGCCGGCGAACGTCATTGGCATCAGAAAGAGAAGAAGATGCCATGTCCGAGGCCTGAGACACACTCTCATCAGAAGTTTAGGCTGTACGAAGAATGGAAAAACGGTGCAAGAATGGATGGCCGAAAGGAAAGCCTAGACGGTAAACATTGGATTCGAAAGTTGTATTAGAATATGAAATTAAAAACCCTTTTTTTTTCTTTTTTTTTTTTAAGTGGGTTGGGGCTACTAATGACCAAAGTAGTCGATGCCACTAAGAAAAAAAATAATAAATAATAATTTGTATCTTTGCATCCCAACACCTCCGTGAATTATAAAAATATCTGATGTGGACATCACATGATTTCCTTGTGCGCCTATTAAATTACATATAAATATTTTTTGCGGTACTTCATTTAAACTTATTTCATTTCAAAGTGAGATTTGATCCTCCATTTCTTTAATAAATTGGACAGTTACACTATTGCTGAAATATTAGTTTTTATTAACATCAAATATTTATAAATGATTAATTCAACAATCTTACATGAAATATTAGGATAGATTAAAAGTCCCTTTATTACTCGTATTAATAGATCCATATTGTTCATATCTTCTTGAGTTACTGATTGACAAAATTTTCAGATTTCTGGTGTGTCGTATAAATAAAAGTTAATAATAATTAAACTATTTCGTTTAGTGATCTCCTGTATACTGGTTAAAAAAGTTAATCTTGACCTTACGGTGTAAAATATTCAGTTTTTATTATTGGATTATTTGGTGAATAATCAAAAATAAAGAAAAAACAATCATACAGGAAAAAGAAAGATAACAGGAAGAAATATAACTCAAAAAAGTGACAAGAAGATCAATATGAAGAGGAAGAAAATGTTAAGAACAAGGGAAGAATAAAAAAATTAAGAGATAATAAATATAAATAGGAAGAAAATATTAAAACCAAGAAAAAAATAAAAAGATTAAGAGGATGATGAATATAAAGGGAGAGAAAATTTGAAAACTAGAGAATGTCTGCACAAATTAAGATCAGAAGAATTATATCAAACCAAAGACCTATTAAATGATAAAAGTACGTAACATTTTATTTTATTAATAATTTCTGATTTTTTAAAATTGTTATTATAGAATTATTATTTATTGTAATTATGTTTTTACAATCACAGATTAATAATTATTAATAAGTTAATATATTAAATTAAAAAAGTGTTAACAAAAAGAAAAGAAGATGAAGTCTGTTTCGAACCGATGTGCGTTTTCTTATAAGATCCAAATATTTCATTAATTAAAATTTTATTTGTTTATAACTCGGAACCAATGAAAATAAGACCACTTATGATATATCATTAAAAAGCTCTCAATTAAGGCTTAATACTGCAGTTAAATAAGAAACCTTCCTCATCGCCAAATTTAAAGCTGGTCTCTGTTGACTGTGTGGTATTTCATTCCTTTAATAGATTTGTAGACTTTAAACGCCGATATATTTATTCGCTTCAGAATTTTTCTCATCTTCTGGTGTACTAGTAGTTGTCCATAATATACTTGGAATAATTTCAGCCTTGTAGTTTATTGGAAGAATGAATAAAAACATATGAAAGTTATTATATAGTCTTATCAAGGTTAAATAAAGGAAAATATTACTGTTAAATGATAAGCATCATTTTAGGAATTATTTTTGTTTAAAAGAAGTTCTTCAAAGTGATATATTTACTGAAATTGTAAAATTTGTGTTAGCAGGAACTTACAATGAAACTGGGCCAGTGTTTCTGGTGATTGATTTTTAAATAATCTTAAATTTCATTATTTCAGGATAAAACTGAAGATGAAAAGTAAACAAAATTATACTGAAAAGTTGGCAAACAATCAAAATAGGAAAAATTTAATTAGAAGATGTTTTTTTTAAAGACATTATGACTGGCTTGCTGGATTAAACAATAATTAATGAATAAAACGAGATTCTATCATTCAGTTATTAAAATAGAAAGAACGTAATTCCTTTTGGAATATTTCCGACAAAATTTAAAAAAATTATGTTCTGCTGCTTGAATTGATCTTAAATGTATTTAATTGATCAATTTTATTAAAGTGGTTCCATTTAATTTAATTTCGTAATTATGCATATTGCTATACTGTAAATTACAGAATTCAATTTTTTTTTTAATATGATAATCATCTCATTAACTTGATGACTTGATTTGAATAATTTCTTTACTGTTTGGAAAGTCATTTTTAAAAATGACATGGTAACACTATAACTATAAATATAGTCTACAAGTACAATACAAAGAACCAAACACACACCTTAGAACCAGAAACACACACACTCACATACACACACAGAGAGTGAGAGAGAGAGAGAGTGAGAGAGAGAGGAGAGAGAGATACACGCTTATATAGACACCTTTTTTTCCTTGGGTGCACAAAGAAATGTCGTTATCAGTGTCCGGACACAATATTACTATTGTAAGCAATTTAAAATTAACTTAAAAATTAGACTGATCTAAAACATTTATTCCATATTCTAGAAGGAAAATAAAATCATAATATAAAACAATATTGAAAATCTGACTTAAAAAACAAAATTGGATGAAAGACATAATAATAATTATCAAATATTTGAATACAGATGCATGGCCTTAAGAAATAGTAAGACTTTGGATAACACAGCCATATTGTTTCCTAAAATATTTCTGATATAGCCTCAATTTTAAATTTCTGACAATGCCATATAACAGTCACAATCAACAAGAACGTAGCATACATTGTTGGCAGTCACAGCAAACACAAACAGGTGCATCAGTCAGAGGCATGAGGTGTCCATGAGTGAGTCTAGTGTGCCCTATTCGCAAACGGCAAATAATAACTTCCTGTCGTCGGTTACTTCTGGATGAAGGTCCCCACAGTGACACATTGTTCTTAACTGGACGAAGTTTATTATTGATCGTAGCATGCCATTCACTCTGCCACTTATTACAAACCACTGCTTAAGAAAACAGACAAATTCTTTATAAACAACTCAAATAATAAAGAAGGCTGCAAACAAGTCTCTTTTGCCGCACAATCAGTACACTCATTGCCAGAAATTCCAATGTGGCTGGGGATCCAACAGAAACTCACACTTGCGTTACGCTGAGTCATTTCAGAAATAACAGACTGTATCTCAATGACAATTGGGTATCTGAAATAAATATAATTAATTACCTGCAAGGCATTCATGGAATTTGAACAGACAAATACTTGTTGGAATGTTGGTTTAAGTAAAATTAAGGCTTTATTAATAGCATATAGCTCAGTGATGAAAACACTGGCGATGCTGAGAAGGCCAAACATGTATGTTCTAATCTCAAGCACAAAAGAACAACCAACAGAGTTAACATGTTTAGAGCCGTCTGTGTAAACAATAGCATCCGGATTAAAGTTGTTACAATATTACAGAATTTTTCTTGTATGATAATCGGATTCGTATATTTTTTATGGTATTGACCAAGGCTAGAGCAATAGTTTACGAAAGATGGTCACCAAGGGGGACAATAGACAGACACAAACATTCATATAAAATTACCAAGAAAGAAATAATTAGATTAGATTGATTTCAAAACCATTAAAAAATACTGAAGATTACATAGCATACGAATAGCACATACCGTTAAATACAACATTTAAATGAGAAAAGAAATTAAAACTGCAGTGACTGCATTCACTTATGTATTGGATCAATTTTCATATTTTCAACAATAAATAAAATAATACCGGTACTACACACATTAGAATTAACATTTGCAAATTATCTCATAGGTACACCATTACAAATCAACATATGATAAAAATTTACTGAAAGCAAGTGAAAGATTAACATACTTTGAAAAAACATTTTTGAAAAATATGTAATTTAAAACACTTAAATTTAAAATAACACCATGATGAATGGAGAAAAAAACACTGTTCAAATATTAATATAATATTCCCTTCATATATATATATATATATATTATAATATTTCCCTTCATAATAAACGAGTACCGGAGTTTTTAACGCAGACCTTCCCTTCCGGCTCCAGCTATGTCTTCATTACCTTGTTTTCTGATTATGCAGCAATCCTGACTGTTGATGAAGACCCACAATTAACCTCAGCAAAGCTCCAATTTATATTAGACTTGATTGGTGTAGGATTAACAAAATTGGGAATAAAAGTGAATCAGAGTAAGTCTAGTCATATTACGTTAGCAATGAGAAGAGGTGACTGTCCTTGGATCCACTTAGATGGCATTTTCATTCCTAACTCTGATCGTGTATGATAACTTGGACTCCCCTTGATCGTTTTTGACATGGTAGTATTGCGTGAGAGAAAAAAGGAAATAGTTAAACAGGAGGTGTAAGAAGCTTTATTAGTTACTAGGCAGGAATTCAGACTTACCGCTGTCCAACAAACCTTAAATATATAAAGTAATTCTAAAACCTATTTGGACATTTGGTATAAAGTTATGGGGT